>NW_006400049.1:1334173-1344921 GCF_000299155.1 Elephantulus edwardii | reverse complement strand
AGACCCTCTATGAGGTGGATTGATTCAGTGACTGGGGTAATCAGGATGGGTGTGTCAGAGGCAATGAGATTGGCACGGGATAGAGCATGGTTTAGGGCTGTTCTACATAGTGTCGCTATGAGTCGCAAATGACTCGACGGCACATAACAACAACAACAATAACAACAATGTACTCCAAGAAAGCACAGTATATCTTCTTCTCCAGTGTGCACAGAACATTCTCCAGAGTAGATCACATTTTAGATCACAAGATAAGTATCAATAAATTAAAAAAAAACCCCAACATAGAAATAATACAAAGCATCTTCTTAAGCCACAATGCTGCAAAATTAAAAATTAATAGCAAGAGGATAAAGGAGAAAAAAATACCCACAACCAAGCTGAGGAACATCTTGCTTGAACACGAGTGGGTACTAGGAAAAGAAAACAAAATGAAATGAAAATATTTTTTGAAACAAATGACAAGGAAAGTACAACTTTCAAAAAAAAAAAAAAAAAAAACCTCTGGAAAACAGCCAAAGCAGTAATTAGAGGTCAATTTATGGCAATAAGCAAACACATCAAAAGGCAAGAAAAAAATCTGAATTGAGTCTCTAATTCAGCATCAACAAATTTAAAAACAATAAGAACAGCAAGAAAACCTGACACCCTCTAAAAAAATGAAATTATAAGCATTAGGTCAGAAATAAATGAAATGGAGAACAGAAAACAATTATATCCATCAATGAAAACACAAGGGGTTGGTTTTTTTAAAAGGTCAATAAAATCAACCAGTAGCAAAACTAACAAAGGAAAAGAAAGAAAAGCACAAATAATCTGAATCAGAGATGAAAGGGGCAATGTCACAGCATAATGAACTAAAATAAAATGGATAACATTGCAATATTATGAAAAATTATACTCACCAGTCTTGCTAGCAGCAGCCAGGAAAATAACAGATGAATTGCATTAGGAAAGTCTGCTTTCAGAGACCTTTCCAAAGTACTGAAGAGCAATGATGTCAGTCTGGAGACTAAGGAGTGCCTGATCCAGAACATAGTCTTTGCACTTACTTCCTAGGCAATAGAAAGCTAGAAAATGACTAGGGATGATAAAAGGAGAATTGATGCCTTTCAGTTTTTGTCCTGGAGAAGAGTATTGAACATTGAATATACCACAGACTGCAAGGAGGAAAAACAAGGGTGAGATCAGGCTACTCTTTGGAGGTAAGGATTTTGAAACTTTGTCTGACATACTTTGAACATGTTGCAAGGCTGGACTAGTCTTTGGAGATGGACATCATACTTGGGATAGTGGAGCGACAACACAAGAGAGGAAGATCCTTTGTGAGATTAATTGATTCAGTGACTGAGTAATGGGGGAAGGTGTGTCAGAAACAATAAGAATGGCACAGGATAGTGCAGGGTTTAGAGCTATTTGCCATGAGTTACAGATGACTCGACGGCACATGAAAAAAAAACAAAAAATACTCAAAAAAATATGAAAGTCTAGAGGGAATGAACAAATACTTAGAAACTCACAATCTACCTAAACTAACACAGACCAAACTAGAACACCTGAACAGACTCATTAAAAAAGGAGCAAATGAACAAGTAATAAAACATTTTCCAGCAACAACAACAAAAAAGTGCCTTGGACCAGATGGTGTTACAAGTGAATTTTATCAAACTTTCGGAGAAGAATTGTCATCAACTCTACATAAAGTATCTTAGAAAACATAAAAAAGATGAAATTCTCATTCTATGAAGCAAACTTATTCTTGATACCAAAGCCAGATAAGGACACATCCAAATTAGAAAACTGTTGCCAATATCTCTCATGAACATAGATGCAAAAATCTTGAATAAAATCCTGGCCAATAGAATACAAAAATACATTAAAAAATAATAATTCACCATGACCAAGTGGGATTCAAAACAGGTATGCAAAGATGGTTCAACATAGGAAAAATAATCACATTAACAAAATAAAGAAGAAGAACCACTTGAACCTATCCATTGATGCCGAAAAGGTCTTTGACAAAATCCAACACTTTTTTTAATTAAAATAAACAATAGAATTTCCTCAACATAGTAAAACAATATACGTGCAAAATCAAGAGCCAATATTATTCTCAATGGAGAGAGATTAAAGGCATTCCTTTTGAGAATAGGAACTAGGCAAGGAAGCCCACTATCACCCGTCCTATTTAATATTGTGTTGTAAGTCTTAGCAATAGCAATAAGATTTGAGAAGGGAAAAAAGGAGTTATCCAAATTGTCAAAGAGGAGGTACAATTATCTCTATATGCAGATGATAAGACAGTATAATTAGAAAACCTTAAAGACAGTGAAAACACTATTGAACATAGTTGACCAATTTAGCAAAGTGGCAAGATATAAGATCAACATACAAAAATCAACTGGATTTCTCTACAGTGACAAAGATATTACAAAACTGGAGCTAAGAAAAATAATACTCACCACAATAGCAAAACACAAGAGTAAATACTTGGAAGGAAATCTAACTAGAAACACAAAAGATAAAATTAAAGAACATGACAAAACATCACTCACTACAAGGAACAAAAAGAGCAGCGGAGAAATGGAAGAATGTACCAATACTCATGGACAGGAAGATTTAGTATTATGAAATGATAATTCTACCAAAGGTAATCTACAAGTTCAAAGCAATCTCAATAAAAAAACAATTCCACTCTCCAATAAGGTGGAAAAGGCAATTTCCAATTTCATCTGGAAAGGAAAGAGACCCCTGAATAAGCAAAGCTCTCCTGACAAAGAGAAACAAGGTAGAAGGCATCTCACTCACTGATCTCAAATCCCAATACACAGCCATGTGGTCAAGACAGCTTGGTACTGGTAAAGTGACAGACACATAGATCAATAGAATCGAATCAAGAACCCAGAAATCATCTACGTATGGTCAGCTGGTTTTTGACAAGGAGATGAAATCTGTTAAATGGGAAAACAAAAGATTCTTTAACGAATGGTGTTGGCAAAATTGGAAAACTATCTGTAGAAAACCCAAACAAGACCTACATTTCACCACCATACACAAAATACAACTCAGAGTGGATCAAAGACCTAGGAACAAAAGAGAGTATAAACTTCATCAGAGAAAAGCTTGGAAGAACTCTTGAAGCCCTAAGCCACAGCATGAACAGTCTCCCAAGCATCATGAAAAACCTACAACCAGGAGATGATAAAATAGAAAATGGGATCATCTAAGAAACATATCCCTACGTACATCAAAAAAACTTCTCCAACAGGGTAAAAAGGAAAGCCACAGAATGGGAATAAATATTTGGTAATGATACATCATTACAGTACCTTTTCAACCTATATGCAGAACAGATTATCCAGGAGGCTGGGCTGTATGAGAAAAAAAATGTGGCATCAGGATTGGAGGATGATTCATCAACAGTCTGTGTTATGCAGATGACACAACCCTCCTTGCTGAAACTGAGGAGGACCTGAAGTACTTGCTACAGCAGGTAAAGGACTGCAGCCTTCAATATGCATTGAGGCTCAATACCAAGAAGACAAAGATTCTCACCAATGGGCCAGTTGGCAGCATCAGGATGAATGGTGAAAAGACTGAGATTATTAACAGCTTTAGTTTGCTTGGCTCCACAGTCAACACTCTTGGCACCAGCAGCCAGTAAATCAAAAGATGTATTGCTATGGAAAAGTCTGCTGTTAGGGACCTCTCCAAAGTACTGAAGAACAATAGTGTCACTCTGGAGACTAAGGTGCATCTGATACAGGTCATGGTCTTAGTAATCACTTGCTGTGCATCAGAGAGTTGGACAATGACTAGGGAGGATAGAAGGAGAATTGATGCCTTTGAGCTGTGATGTTGGAGAAGAGTATTTAATATACTATGGACTGTTAAGAAATCGAACAGATTCATCTTGGAGAGGGTTAAACCAGGCTGTTCCTTGGAGGCAAGGATTCTGAAACTTCATCTTACATACTTTAGACATGTTGTAAGGAGGAACCAGTCCTTGGAGAAGGACGTCATGCTTGGGAGGGTGGAGGGACAGCTCAGAAAAGGAAGACCTTCTATAAGGTGGATTGAGTCAGTGACTGGGGTAATGTGGGTAGGTGTGTCAGAGAAAGTGAGATTGGCACAGGATAAGGCAGTATTTAGGGTTGTTGTACATAGAGTCACTATGAGTCACAGGTGATTCCATGGTACGTAACAACAAAACCAACAATGACATGTCTGATAGGGGACTTATATCCAGAAATTATAGCATATTCCAGCACGTCAAAAAGATAGAGGTGAAAGCCCCAGTTATAAAATGGAAGCAGGATACGAGCAGACACTCCACTGAAGAAGACATTCAGATGACCAAAAAAAAAAAAAAAACCAACAAAAAACATAAAGAAATGTTCAAGATCCCTAGCTCTAAGAGAGATGTAAATGTAAACAGCTGTGAGATATCATCTCATCCTCGTAACAATAGCAAAGTTCTACAGAGCAGCAAACAAAAAATGCTGGAGAGTTTATGGAGACTTGGGACTCTTATTCACTGTTTTTGGAAGTGTAAAATGGTATATGGATCATCAAGAAAAAATAGGTCTGTCTTGAAGAAGGTAAAACGCGGTTTCTCTTTGGAGGCTAGGATTTTGAAGCACTAGCTCACACACTTTGGGTACGTGGCCAGGAGAGATTAGCCCTTGGAGAAGGACATCATGCTTGAATGGATGGAAGATTAGTGAAAGAGAGAAAGACGCTGAATGAGATATATTGACAAAGATTGAATCCATTAGCTATTTCATAAGAGAAGGATGAGCAATATCTTCCTGTGCGATTACTGCCTCTGAAGACCTGCTGGAGGGTCAGCTATGGGTCTGTTATGATTCGATGGTAAGCAAACACAACAATATCAACAAAGAGTAAGCAAAGAGGGAAAGTCTCTTAAGAGATCAAAATTAATACATTGATTTTAATAGTTTTTTTTGCTAGGCTTATGCATAGCATTTTTGGTCAGTGTTTTTTTTTTCTGTATGAATTGAGATAGAACCTATAGTACTTCTTCTCTAAGAGTACTGGAAGAAGAGTAACGAATATTCTATTGAACAGACTACCCTATCTTGACGGAAATGAAGCCAGAGTGCTCCCTAGATATAAGAATAGTGAAACTTCATTTGACATACTCTGGGCCTGTGGTCAGGAGGAGTCAGTCCTTGAAAAAAGACACTATACTGGGAAAAAGTAGAGGGGCAGAGAAAGTGAGGAAAATCCCCAGCAGAATAGGTTTACATGGTGACTATAATACTGGGCTCAAGCATTATCAGAGATCATGAGGATGGCTCAGGATAAGGTTTATTGATCATATACTGCTAGGAGCCATTATGATAACACCTAACAACAATTATGGAAACTAACTACAGTAACCAAAAATTGTCCATCTAAGAAATTGTTCCATGTAGTATTCAACTCACTTTTCAAAAGCTTTTCTATTAAAGATATATATGTATAGTTATATAGTTTTATATAGTTATATAGGTATATACTTACATACTTATTTACTTATACACACACACACACACACACACACATTTTACTTAATATAAGTAATGTTGTTCATGTATCTGCTCACAGCCTCCATGGTCTTCTCAATTGCTTGCTATGAATCTGAGAACTGGACAATTCTGTTGTTGTTGTCAAGTGCCATCAAGTCGTAGCGACTCGTCATTACCCTATGAATGGAAGACCTGTACACTTGTATAAATTTTGTCCTTTCTCCAGGTTCATAGGGTTGCCGGAGGCAAGCTATTTATGGAAGTGGATGCCACTCCTGCTTCCAAGCTTTTTTTAATTGTAAAGCTCCACCAAACACTGTCCACCATGAGTAACCATTATTGCTTTTGACTCATCAGTGTCAGTGTTCAACTTCACAACAACAACAAGTTATCTCTGTATGGCAAGTGGACATACCAGGGCGATACGACCTACAAGAACGTTTGACAAAAAACAATTTTAAAAAGGCCTGAGAGCTGAGGATTTGAGTCATCCACTTTTGACTTGGCAACATCATTTTCGGTCCACTAGGCCAACTGGTAGAAAAATCAATCCTTTTGCCTTTGAGTTGTGGTGCTGGACAAGAGTACTAAACCTACCATAGACTGCTAAGATAATAAATAGATCTATCCCGGAAAGGCTGAAACCAGGTGGTTCCTCGGAAGAAAGGATGTTGAAACCCTGTTTCCTATACCTTGGCCATCTTGCCAGGAGGAAACAGTCCTTAGGGAAGGACATCATCCTTGGAAAGGTAAGTCAGTGCAGGAGAAGAAGACCATGAATGCAGTGTATTGACACAGTGACTGTGGTAATGAGTGTAGGAGTGTCAGGGATGCTGTGGTTGGTTCAGAATAGGACAAGGTTCAGAGCCATTGATCATAGAGTTGCTATGGTTTATAGTCGACCTAATGGCATGTAACAACATTGTTGTTCCTATTAATGTAACAACATTGTTGTTCCTATTAATGAATACTCTCTAGGATTTTGCTGATTTTTAATAAAAATTACCTAATCTTTAAGACCTGGTCTGTGCATTGCTGTACAGAGGTAACTCGTGGTTGCTGTGATGCTGAACACTGGGACATTGATGTGCGAAATGTGGTAATATTAGGTTACCCATAGTGGACAGTGTTTACTGGAGCTTCCCAACTAAAACAAGCCTTGAAGCTGGGGCGGCACCCGCTTCCAAAATGGCTTGCCTCCAGAAACTATGTATGAACAGTGCTCAGGCCTTTCGTTCATAGGGTCGCTATGAGTTGTCTATGACTTGATGGCACCTAACAACAACAACAACAAAAACAACAATCCTTAACACATTAAAATAAATATCATTACACCTCCTACCTTAGTCGCACCAGGGAGCTCTGGTAGTGTAGTACATAGGGCGCTGTGCTGTTAACCCAAAGGTAGCACCTCTCTTACTATTCAAAATCACCAATTGCTACAAGGGCAAACTTGGACATTTTCCATCTGCTAAATGTATAAGTCTCTCAATATCATACTGGAGGCTCAGTTATGGGTTGATTAGACTGGTTGGCAATATGTGAATGGGTGAAACTCATGCTACCATGAGAGATCAGTGACAAAAGAAAAAGAAATATATTTATTATCCAGTGACCAGATCTTCAGGGGTGCAGTTATTAAGTGTTAAACTACATATCTGTTGTTTGAACCCATCATATACCATGCCCAGAAATCTGTTCACTTAAAGATGCTGTTGTTGAGTGCCAATGAGTTGGAACCAACCCTATCTGATGCTCCAGTGGGTTTTCAGTGGCAGTAAATCACACAGGAGGCAAGTTCCCATTCTTCAGAACAGCTGGTGGATTTGAGCCATGTGCTTTTGGAAGTGCAGCACAGCTTCTTACTATTAGACCACCAGAGCTCCCTAGATATTACAGCTTCGATAGGTCTACAGAATAGTCCTATTTTGTCTTATAGCAAAAGGGAAGTCTTTTTCTCCATTGTAGGGTGACTATGAGTTAGAGTTGACTGGATGACACTAAACAACAACAATCTGATTTTAAAGGCTGTTCTTAGAGATAATCACGGCTAGTAGATTTGCTCAATATATTACTCAAGGATTTTTACAGTATGTGCATTAGTACTGAAAAGAGATATGGAGTGTCAAATTCCACAAGGGATGAAATCATTGATTTAGGTAAGCATTTTTCCATGTTTATATCTTCAGAACTAACTGAGCTGGCAAGAAATGCAGAGGCTATCTTAATCTTTATATGCTGTGTTTATTGTCCTTAGAATAAGGTTAAGAATTAATTGAGCTCAAGGTCAACTTTTAATCAACATTATCTTAAAAATTAACTTGGCTCTTAAAGTGTCATATTTCAGCACAGCTTCTAGATGAATCTTTTTATGATAGTGTATTTATGATATTTGAGGATAATAAATTCAATTTTATTTAATACTGTTGAATGTTAATTTACAGTTTTAAAAATCATCCTTGTGATAAGCATAAAATATATTTTTAAGAAGTCATTTAATTACCATCTACTGATAATAAAAGTTATGCATTTTTAAAGTGCCCTAAATTTAAAGATGCAAATCCCTGCGCACACCTGACTGACATGATGGCCTAGCTCATAGACAGCTGTGATACTCACCCAAAAATAATGCTTTGTGGACGATTCACAGCCACCAACTGCTCAAATAAGATTTACAACCTTCAAAACCTTAATGTTTGCCTTCCTGATGTTGATATGTAATCCATATTGAAGGCTGTCTTCTTTAATCTGCAGTAAGTATTTTAAATACTCCTCACTTTCAGCAAAAAGACTGTGTCATCTGCATAAAACAGGTTATTAAATCTTTCTGATTCTGATGTCACAATTTCTTAATTCAGTCCAACACCTCAAATTATTTGTTCAGCATATAGATTAACTAGGTATGGAGAAAGGTTACACACCTTTCCTGATTTTTAACCATGCAGTGTTTCTTTGCTCTATTTTGGACAATAGCCTCTTATTCTAGCCATAGGTTTCATATAAGCATAATTACAGGTTCTGGGATTCCCATCTTTCTCAATGTTAGCCATAAGTTGTTGTGACCCAAATAGTCATGTTTTAGCACAGTTAATAAAACACAGATACACATCCTTCTGATATTATCTGCTTTTAGCCAAGATTCTTCTGACATTGCAATGACATCCCTATTGCTATAGCCTATTCTAAATTCAGTTTGAATTTCTGTTAGTTTCTCTCGATATAGGATATTAGTCATTTTAAAAATAATCTTCCACAAGATTTTGATTGTATGAGTTATTATTGTTACTGTTCTATACATTCTACATTCTGTTGTATCACCATTTTTTTGTAAAGGAACAAATATGGATCTCATCTAGCCAGTTGACCAGGTAGCTGTCTTCCAGATTCCTTGGCACAGCCTTGTGAGGACTTCTATTGCTGCATATGTTTGTTTAAACATGTCAATTGATATTCCATCAATACCTATTGACTTATTTTTTTTTCCAGTGCCTTCAGTGCAGCTTGAACTTCTTTCTGTATCATTGGCTATTGACCATATACTACTTTCTGGATTGGTTCCTTAAAGCCTATGATTTTTAGTACAATAACCCTGTATATTCCTTGGATCTTCTTATCATCCTTCCTGGAACATTCAAGTTTTGCCATGGCAACATTGGGCATTGTAATTTGAGGCTTGATTATGTTTCTCAATTTTTTGGCTTGTGAAATGCTGAGTGTGTGTTTCCCTTCTTCTTTTCTTTTTTATTCTCAAAATGCAATATTACTTAACTAATGATTTTTAAATTATATATATATATATAATAGCATATTCTTTCCATTTAATTTTCTCCCATTCATTCATTGTTGCACCTTTTCCTCCCAGTTCATTTATTTTAAATAAAAAACAATAAAATTCTTCTATTGTATACAATCCTTACCTTTCCAAGTCCAAAGTACACTTTACTATGCATTTCTTTTTCTGGAATCTTGTCATGAAAATAATACCTAATCACATATTCCTTTTAAATAGTTCTATCTCTCATCTGTTTTAATGCAGTATGCATTATTTATCACTTCTTTTTGTAGATTCCCCCCAAACCCAATGTCAGTCCAGATTTACAACAGTGGCACTATGCAGTATTTGTCCTTTTGTGACTGAGATACTTCACTCAGCATAATATCCTCCAGAATCTAACTCCAATTCTTTGCACATTTCATTGTATTTCTTTGCTTTGCCTTCTCAATATTTCCTTTAAAATTTTCTGTTCATCTCTTTTATCCCACCATTTCTTCCTTGTCTTTTGGCTTCAACGTTCTACTGCAATTTTCATAGCTTCTTCTGGCATCAATTCTGGCTTTTTCTTTATTCCTTGATTTGAGATGACTTAAAAAAAAGAAATAATGACCTTTCCCTTTTTTTCCCCTACATGATATCCTTAGTATGTCATTTCACAAATTAGTTAGTCTTTGATAATCAGTGTTCCATGCCTCAAATCTATCCTTGGGTTTTATATTCGGATAGTATAGACTCGAAGGTAGCATGTTGGTTCTTTTTGGATTTTTTATTTCTTTTATTTTCTAAGAGGTTGCTTACAAAGTTTGTATACATTGTGTCTCACACTATTTTCATTCATATTGTGTTTCATACAATAATTCCCATTCATTATGTTCTGTCATATTAACCACCATAGGTCTATGCCTACCATTACTTTACCTTTTCAGGTTTCCACAGATCTTTCCCATCGCAATCTTGTGAATTCACCCTACCCATCCTCACCCTTCTGCTCCCACTTCTTCTCCCCTTGTATCCTCATACATGCATGTCTTCCTAGCCATCCTTCTAGCTTTACAATAGTGTTATTTTTTTAAAAAAATTATTTTATTAATTTTAATGAACATTTACAAAGATTTTGGATTTCCATTGATTCTTTGTTTCATTTTTCTTCCCTGCCCAGCTCCCCCCTCACACACACACAGTTCGCTCCTCTCTTTGAAAAGTAAAAGAAAAATTCTTTCATTGGTATACGGTCCTCCCCCACACACCCCCACCGCCCTGAGTACACTCCACTGTTGTTGTTGTTGTTAAGTGCCATTGAGTTGCAGGCGACTCATAGCGACCCTATGAAGGAGAGTCCTCCATGTTTGGGTGTCTTTCATCCTCTCTCCAGGTTCATAGGGTTTCTGGAGGCTAGCTATTATGGAAGAGGATACCACTCCTCCTTCCAAGCTTGTTTT
>NW_006400049.1:1319733-1331809 GCF_000299155.1 Elephantulus edwardii | reverse complement strand
AGGATAGAGCAGGGTTTAGGGCTGTTGTGCATAGGGTCGCTATGAGTCGGAAACGACTCGACGGCACATAACAACAACAACAACAACAACCTTTCATTTGAACTTGCACATGAGTAATTGGTGGTCTGCTCACAGTCAGCACGTGGCCTGTTTTTGGGAGTTGTCACTAAGTTTCTCCAATCATTTTTTCGAGAGATGCAGTCAATGGAATTCCTGTGTAGTGAGTAAGAAATGAACTGGAATTCTAAGCATTAGGCAGCTAAGATGGACTGACATTGGCTACTTTTTTCCTGACATCAGAACTATAATCATGAAACTATTTTGTCACATCAATGAAAAATTGAGGAAGATTAGTGCTGTGTTCATAGTAAAAAATACTTTTTTTCGATCTGATCTGAAGCACAATGCTGTGAACAATAGGAAACTATAAATATACATGTGAGGAAAATCTGATGAAAGAAATTTTATTCAAATATATGAAGCAATAACTAAAGACAAAAATGAGGAAACTGGGGCTTTTTCTCACCTTTTGCAGTCTGAAATAAATTGAACAATCAGAATGCATTTATGATAACTGATGATTGTAATGCAAAAATTGGAAACAAAGAAGACTTGGTAGTCAGAAATTATGCACTTAATGACAGAAATGAGGCTAGAGGTTGAATAATGATTCCACGAGTTCTTTTTATGTTATTTATTTCTTTTTCTTTGCAAGACAGTTTGAGATTTTGCCCCCTACTTAATCCCTGAGTTGTTACTTTTGGCCTCCTTTTCTACTCCAGATGGTGTGTTATATTTCCTAAATAAATTTTAAACAACTTGATTTGATACTTTTTGTTAGGCTGTGTGCTGTAGCCTGCCCTGTGATTGGTATGCACTTCACAAGAATTGGTTAACAGGCTATGCTAACGATGTTTCTGTAGTCTTTTATACAAATGAAGTGTGTACCCTAAGGACAGGGGATTTGATCAGGTTGTAGTCCCCTGCTGTTAAGTCCATGCTTTGTAATTAACAACAGTTTTGTATCTATGCAACCAGTTAGTCCCACAGAGCAGCAGGAAGAAGAGAGAAAATGTATAAAGAGGGAGGAAGAAAGTAAACTTAACAATATTGATCAAAAACTGAAATCCTGAAGCCAGCAAGAAGTGCAAGTGAGGCTGCACACAAAAGCAGGTAGTCATAGGCTCAGAAAGCTCTGAGATAGGTTAACGGACAGCAAGGCCAAAAGATAGCTGTCCTAAGGGGGTGGAAAGGAGACCTGTGGAGAGAGAAAGAGAGGGAGAATTCCTGTATGACCAAGAGGAAGTTAAAGAATTTTCATCCTTCGAAAGAGGGGGATTTACCAACATGTGCCTTGACCTTACTCGTGAATTGTAGCCTATTGATGCTAATTCTGAGTTGTACCTGGTTACTTCTTGAATAAGACATGCAAGAGGAGACAAGTCTTTAACATGAACAAAAGCACCAGGAAGATATTCACTTCTTCAGAGAAGAATAACCAACAATATGTGCTTCAAAGGTCAGCATTTGCTCAATGATACAACTCCGAAGGCAGGAAGGAGTAGACTAGAAATATTAGTGGAAATAAGAACCACAATAAAAAAGGTAGAAAGAGTGGTTATGTTATTTACATTGCAATTAATGCCATGAAATAGAATCTTCTTGAATAGTTGAATGGAATACCAATTTTCTTTGCAAACTTTCACTCAAACCACAATTAAAAATGAAAAGAAAACTATTGCATATAGTTCTCTTCTGACAAATAGGAGATGGCCCTATGTCAGAAATGACTTAGCCAATTTTTTTCATACCAGACCTTACTTATCACATGAAGTTAGTTTTGTCATTTTCCAAAACAACTGCATTACGGTTTTTATAACACTATTCATTGTTTCCTCTTGTTCTATGAAAGTATTAGCAACTGCACAATTCAATGTATTAATAAAAAATAATAAACTCTTCTGTAACATTCTTCTACACTCTTGTATTTGGATTTTATTTTTTGTTTCTTTCATGATCTTTTTTTAAAGCAATAATCCATGTTTTTTGGGGTTTTTTTTTCTTTTGGATATGTATGCTTTAGTTCTGACTTTTATGATTATTGTAGGGCTCTGGAAAGAAAAAAAATGCAGTTCAATTTAAAATCATGTAACAGAAAAAATATTTTAAGGCATAAAAATGAACTTCACTTATCCAAAGCCATAATAAAAAAGTAAAACTAATAACTACTATATTCTCCTATATTTAAAGTAAGAATCTTTAATTATAATAACAGAAGATTTGAACGAACTAAATATTAAGCTTGTGTAATTTTTCTATGTCTACTGTTAGTAGATGCCAGTGGTGTTACAAATGTTTAAATCCTCAATTACCAGCCCAAAAATTGTCAGATCAAACTCATTCAAAGGGACTTTGAAATAATGGCCTGTTGTTTGACAGAACACAGCCTGCAAAACCCTGGAGCAATTTTATACTCTTTACACATGGACTTGAAATATACATGGCAGAAATTGGGTTTTGCTTTGTTTTCTTTTTAATTATTGATGTTAGTTACTGTTGTTGTTAGGTGCCAATGAGTCGAGTACAACCCCTAGCGACCCTACAAACAACAGATCTGAACCCTGTCCTATCCTGTGCCATCCGTACCCTTCCTGACTCTCTGGAGCCCATAGTGGGAGTCACTGTTTCAATCCATCTGGTTGAGGGTCTTCTCCTCCTTTTATGATACTCTACCTTTCCAAGTATGATGCCCCTTTCCAAGGAATAGCTTCTCCTAGCAACATGCCCAAAGTATGCTATCCTTGTCTCCAAGGAGTATGCTAACTGTCCTTTCTCCAAGACATATTTTTTATTATTTTGGCAGTCCATGGTATGTTCTACTTCAACACTACAGATCAAAACATCAATTCTTCTTATGTAATCTTCAATCATTGTCCAACTCGCAGATTCAGAGCAAGTGATCAGAAAGTCCTTGGCCTGAATCAGACACACCTTAATTATCAAACTAATATCATTGCTCTTCATTAATTTGAAGAAGTCTCTGACTACAGACTTTCCCAGTGCAATACATCTCCTGATCTCCTTGATGATATCAAGGGTTTTGATGGTGGATCCATGGTGAACTTGTTGACAATTTCAATCTTTTCTAGTTAAAGTCAAAAGAGTATAATGGTGATTGTCCTGCTATCCTCTATGTGAACAAAGTATCATTTTAAGAGTATATTAGAACTTCAACAATTCTTGATTTGAGTTTCCATAGAAGTTTTACTTTAAGGCATAAAGTTAATTGTTTTGGGACGTAAATGTAACAGCTTCAGCATCATCATAAACTAATGAATTGATAATATGAATTTGCAGACAATAAGCATTACAAGTTTGACACTAATTAAGTCAATATGTGAGTAGAGATTATTTCTCAGGATGCTGACAGATCAGACTTTGAGAGTGAAAAGTGAAGGCCAGATTCTGGGACAACATAATTTCAACAATATGCTGGGACTCTTCATGGGAGGCAACTACTCAGCATTTTCAGACCAATATATTCTTTAAGACTTCTCTAAGTGGCTAAAAAAATTTCTTGCAAGGAGGTCCTTAAGTATGATTTATTAGAGGTCAATTGTGTGCTAAAAATGCTGTAAAGCGTTACAGGTATATATCACTGTTAATTTAATAATGCTGGAAGAAATTTTGTAGACTAGAAAACTAGGTTAAGCTAGTGGTGAACTCATTCCAGATTCATAATAAGCTCTGTCTGATTCTATAACAATACTCTTTATACTATAGAAATTATTTAAAATCATCTTAATAGCCTTAAAAATATTGAATATTTTATTTAAAAGAAAATTTTTATTTAAATATTTTTATCACATATTTGTTCCACTAATGTTGTCTGGTATTGTTGAGTCGATTACTTTTATATCTAAAAAGGGGGGAAATCATGCTTTCTATCTGGTCTTCATGTAATTAAGATAGTAAGACTTGATGTTTGCAAACCTAAAATCTGAGAATCTAATAATTTCAAGATATGTCATATATCCTATAAAATAATCAACATGTTGTTGCTGGCTATCATCAAGTTGTCTACAACTCATTAGCCGCCCTGTGAAAAACAGAGCTGAAACTTGCTCCATCTTGTACTGTTCTCACAATCTCTGACATGCTCAAGTCCATTGTTACAGTCAACATGTCAATCTACTTTAGTGGAGGTCTTTCTCTCCTAATCCAACCCCCTACGTTTCCCAGGTAGAGGTTCCCTTCCAAGGACTAGCCCAATCAAAAGAGATCACCAATTTCCAATACTTATCACATGTGTTTCTTCATGATTGAAGATATTGTTACCTCAGTTAGGAAGGAGAGCAGAAAATAGAGCTTATTATAAAAGAATGCACTAGTAATTTGTTTATGAGAATTTAAAATAGGGAAGTAAATCCTCTAGACACCAAATATGGTTTTATGCCTATGGAAAGAGAGAATAGAAAAGAAACAATCCAGTATCTTATGTCATATTTGGAATGACTCTGGAAAAGTCTTGATTAGTCTTACAGGAAGATACAGCACACACACTCACCACACACAGAGACTCTTAGTAGAAAATCTACATCCAGTGAACACGACACTATTACTGTGCTGGAAGTTGTGCTTTAAATCACAAACTTAATTAAAAAGAAATAAGGACTTCAAGAAGAGCTCAGAGACCAATATGACAAGGGAAATTAAGACAATTTGAGAGAAAGGGTTGGATTTCCACATCTTAGAATGAAAAACAAACCAAAACAAAGAACTTATAAAAACAGTACTCAAAATGTTGTTGTATGCCATTAATATAATTCATAATAACCCTATGAACAACAAACCAGTACCTTCTCTTATTCTGTGCTTTCCACATCATTCCGACACACTTAATCCTATCGGTGTAGTCACTGTGTGAGAATCTTCCTCTCTTTCACTGACCCTCCACTTTTCCAAGAATAATGTCCTTCTCCAAAGAATAATGTCCCCTTGTAATACACTCAAAGTATGTGAGATGAAATTTCACCGTCGTTGCCTCCAAGTAGCACTTTAACCGCACCTCCTCTAAAGCATATGTTTGCTTTTTTGTCCATATATGAGATAATCAATATTCTTCTCCAACACTACAACTCTAAAGTGCCAATTTTTCATCTGTAGTCCTTGTACATTCATTGTTCAACTCACAAATATTTAGTAAATGACTGAAATGACCATGTCTTGAATGAGGGACATCTCAGTCTTCAAACTGACATCATTGCTTCTCGGTACTTTGGAGATGTTGCTGACCATAAACTTTCCTAATACAATATGTCTTTTGATTTCTTGACTACAGTATCAACGATGTGGATTATACAGCCAAGTAGGATGAAATAATTGACTATTTCAATCTTTTCCCCATCTATTATGATGTGGCTTATTGGTCCAGTGGTGAGGATTTTTATCATCTTGATGTTTAGAACTGGTCCATATTGAAGGCTGCAGACTTTGATCTACATCATGTGTTTCAAGTCCACCTCAATTTAAGCAACCAAGGTTGTTTCATCTGCAAATTTCAGGTTGTCTTTATCTTATCCTCATGCCAAATTCTTCTTCATAGAGTCCAACTTCTAGATTGCTTTGCTCAGAAAAGAAATTTAATAGATATGGGAAAAGGACACAGCCCTCATGAACATCTTTCTTGATTTTTAAACTACACTGTGTTCCTATTGCTCTGTTTGGACAACAACTTTGTGGTCCAAGTGCAAGTTTTATAGTAATATAAGTAAATGTTCAGGGCTTCCAATTTCTCTCAATTTTAACAAATGTTTGTATTGTTTACAAAATCAAATGCCGTTGCATAGTCAATAAAACTCAACTAGACATTCTTCTGGTATTCCTTGTTTTCAGCCAAGACCCAGCTCACATCAGTAAGACTATCCCTAGAACCACAGCTTCTCAAACCCAGTTTTAATTTTGGCCATTTTCTGGCAATGTATTACTTTAGCTATTTGGAGATGATTTTCAGCAATATTTTGCTTGCACATTGGAAAATTCTATTGTCAGAAACCTCTCCAAAGTCCTGAAGAGCAATGGTGTCTCTCTGGAGACTAAGGTGCATCTGATACAGGCTATGGTCTTTGCAATCACTTGTTATACATCAGAGAGCTGGACAATTACTAGGAAGGATAGAAGGAGATTTGATGCCTTTGAGCTGTGGTGCTGGAGAAGAGTATTGAATGTATCATAGACTGCCAAGAAAACAAACAGATTCATCCTGCAGAGGGTTAAACCAGGCTGTTATGAGTCTCAAGCAACTTGACGGCACATAACAACATTATGTTGGGTCCCCTTTCTTAGGAATAGGAACATATATGGATCTCTTCTAGTCAGTTGGCCATATAAGTGTCTTGCAAATTTCCTCAACCAAAAATGTGAGCACATTTAAGGCTGCATCTGTTAGTTGAAGCATTTCAAATGGTATTCCATCAATTCCTGAGGCCTTGTTTTTACCAATATTTCCAATGCAGCTTGAACTTGGCTCTTGATCATATGCTACTTTCTGAAATATTACAATGTTGGCAATTTCATTTTGCAAGTATACAAATATCATAAAATAAACCTGTATATTGTGGAAAAGGTATGCTAAAAATGGATCAAGAGTTGGGTTACCCAGTGTGGAACAGAACTTCTGCTCACATCAGAGGACTCTAGGCTAATCTGTCTGGCTAAAAACTGTGAGTTTGTAAGTCTAGTGTAAGGATGCCCTCCTCTCTTGATTGTAAGCCAAGAATGGCAAAGTTCACAGGCTCTGGGAGGAACTCTTTGAGAGCTTCTACCTCAAAAAGCATGATAGTGTGGGCATAATCTGACATAGTTGAGTTTTGTTGGGGTATGAGCATAGCTGGAAGTTGGGAAGCACATTGCCCCACCACCAGGTGAACAGTAGGGGCATTAGGCACAGGGGACAAGGGTGAGATTGGACCTTTTCAACTATGTGGATACTTTTGCTGCTGCTATTCCTGCTCTCCTGGGTTCTTATGACCAATGGATTCCTGTCCAAGTTGGTCAACTTGCACTGTTTATAGTTCTGTAGTTTCTTGATCTTCCTATTCTGTGTTTCAATTTAGCTTCACATATTTTCCACCCACTGTGGATGCCATTGCCACTGTTGCCACCATCCTGATTTCCCTGGTTTCTTTGCTACGTAGACAGCTGTTTGGGTTGATTTTGCTGTTTATGGTTATGTTTCCTGTTGCTCTCTTTATTTAATATTTTAGTTCACTCTCTTTCTTCAGTCACTGCCTGAAGCACTTCATCTTTTCTTTCTAAACTACTAGCTTAAATATTGTTGTCTCTACCTGAAATCCTTTTATTCTATTGTTCAGTGCAAAAGTTTTGAACTACCATTGACTTAGTCCTCTATCTTGAGTCTTCAGATTATCCACACAAATCTGACTGGAAGAGATTCCTGTTTATTTCTTTCCCCCAAAAGGTGATCCAACACAGTGTGGAAATTATTAAATAGTATCATTAATAGCATATGTAGTAAAACACTGATAAAAACTATACAAAAAGGACTGAAACAATACAGCAACAGAGAACTGACAGAAATTCAAGCAGGTTTCAGAAAAGACAATGGAATGTGAAATATAAACACTGATGTCGGATGGATCTTGACTGAAAGTAGAGAATACAAGAAAGATGTTTATCTGTGTTTTATTGATCGTGCAAAGACATTTGACTGTATGAATCATGCAAATTATAGATTATAGCTAACATTGGGAAAATTGGGAATCTCAGGACACTCAATTGTATTAATATGAAACCTATACATAGAAAAAGACCTCATTGTCTGAACAGATGAAGAGAACACAATTTGGCTAAAAATAAAAAAATAAATGTCAAAGGTGTATTATTTCCCTATACCTAGTCAATTGGTACATTGAGCAAATAATTTGAGAAACTGAACTATATGAATAAGAACAGAGTCAGAATTGAAAGAAGACTCATCAGTAACCTAACTTATGTAGATGATACAGCCTTACTTGTTGAAAGTAAAGAAGACTTGACATACTTGCTGCAGAAGATCAAAAACTAAAGCTTTCAATATTGGTTACATCTCAACATTAAGAAAACTAAAGTCCTCCTTACTGGACCAATAGGCAACATCTTGATGGATAGAGAAATGATTACAGTTGTCAACAGATTCACAACTAATATCCATGGAAGCAGCAGTTAAGAAATGAAAAGATGTGTTGCATTGGGAAAATCTATTGCCAAGGACACGTGCAAAGTGCCAAACAGTAATGTCAAAGTTTAAAGATTAAGGTATGCCTGATTGAAGCCATAGTATTTTCAATTATTTACTATGTAACTGAAAGTTAAACAAGGAATAGCTATGGAAGAAGAAAAACTATTATACCCTTGGATTGTGGTGTTGGAGAAGAGTACTGAATATTCCATATACTGATAAAATAATAATCAGATCCTTTTGGAGGAAGTGCAGCCAATGTGCTCCTTAGAGGCAAGTGTGGTGAAATTTTACCTCACATACTTTGGACAAGTTGACAAAGGTGCCAGTCTCTGAAAAATGACATCATGCTTGCAATGATGGGGAGTCAGAGAAGGAGAGGGAGATTTTCAAGAAGATGAATTGGCACAGTGACTCTAACAGTGAGCTTGAGCATATCCTAGATTGAAAGGATGGCACATTTAGGATAAGCTTTATAGATTCACTACGGGTCATCATCAACTCAGTAGAACCTAACAACAGGAACAGATTGCAAAAGGTGATGTTACTATTTTGGCAATTCTGCAGATGAAACTTTCTCTCAAAACTGAGAGGATGTGTCTGATGTCTCAGTAGGTTCAGAATGTAATTTTAGAATCTGAATTTACCTATCTTGTTACTAATAACTCCTTTTTCCTCCCAATATATCTCTTTCAGAAAAATTGTAGACCCATTCTTCACCATTGTACTTCGGCAATGGTTAACTTATATCTTCAGTTTCACAGGTCCACAGATGGAAAAGAATTTTATTGCAGATTAAAACACACACAGAATCTCTTTCTTATTTGATGTAGATGGTTCAGAATATATGATTCTGCATTTAGAAAGGATGCTGGGAATGTATACATTTAAGGAACCTGGGATGGAGGTGAACACATGTTACATAAAAGAAAATGTGTTCTCCCATAGATTTGGGCAACCAAAAGGTACAGACTATAGTTTGAATTTCATCTCCCTTAAAGATGACATACACGTATATTCCAGTTGATGAATTTTAAACTTATTTCAGGAAACAGGGATCTACTTTGCAGATGTTTTTGGTTATGTTTAAGGAAGTCATACTTGGGTAGAGTGGGTTCAAATCCTAATCTCTTTTGTGGTACATTTTTTAAAAAGAGGACTGACATAGAACTCTAAGAAACATATGAAGCTACCAGAAACTGAATGGGTTAAGGAAGACATTTTCCTGAGAACTGACAGAAAAAATAAACTTAACTTTGCCAACGGCCTGAATTCACACTAGCCTCCAGAACTGCTTGAAAATAAATTTATGCTATTTAGTCACTTGTTTTATGTTAATTTGCCACGGCAGCTCTAAGTAAACTTACATGAAATAAACACAACACTATGCATATAATTTGGACTGCCAGATTCCGATCCCTAATTAGCAGATTTTTACTGACATCAAGTCAGATTAGGTAAAATCACAGATTATATAGTGCCTTAATTTGACAGAATTATCTATGCTTCTTTATTTGACAATTTCTTCACTTGTCAAGATTCACATTAAATTTTAAAAAATAATGAAACTAAGTTGCAAATGAAATAAAATAATCAACAAAAGCAACATTACATCTAATTTGTTTAAGAAAACTAAATGAAACAGTGTGTTAAGAGCTATGGATCACTCATAAAATGCCTGGGAAAGCTTGTAAATGCAGCTAATAAAATAGGTAGGACTAAATCAAGCAGTCCAGTCCAGTGGGTGTAGTGGCTAAAGCCAGTGGATATCAAAACAAAGGCAAGCACTTGATATAAGCACTCATTCTAAATGTTGTCCAATATTGTTAACCCAGATTCTGATGCTTCCTAGATCATTGATACTATGACTACTATGGTGTTGTTGTTAGGTGCTAATAAGTTGAGTATAACTCATAGTGACCCTACGAATAAAACATCTGAACCCTGTTCTATCTGACACACAATAGCCCCTTGCAGCAGTCATCCTGTCAATCCACTTGGTTGAAGGTTTTCCTCTCCTTCACCAACTCTCCATCCTTCCCAGTATCATGTTCTTCTCCAAAGAATAGCCCCTCCTATCAACATGCTCAAAATATATAAGGAGAAACTTCTTCATTCTTGCCTTTAAAGAACACTCTGGCTGCACCTTCTTTAAGACATGACTATAATGACTATGTTCATAATAGAATTCTTGGTTTTGTTGAGTCATTAGATAAGAATTGAATTTTTTTTTATAAACTTAAATTCTTATGTAATTGTGTTTGATTATTCTTACTTAGGTTACTGATAGTCTAGAGAGTAAAGAATTTCATTTCTACCTCAAACAGGTGGTTTGAACCCACCAGCTTCTCAAGAAAAGTAGTAACAACGTTCTCCTAAGCAATTTCCAACCTCTGAAAACCTGTCATAGGGTTAAATATGAGTAGATTGTGACTTAATGGTAATGAGTTGGAAGGTATTTTGTTTTGGTTTTTATAGTTTATTTTAGTTTTCAAGAAGGTAAAATAAAATATAAACAAATAGAATTGAAGGAGAGGCTGGGAAGTCTAGGTCTGATATTAGAAAGTGGAGAGAGCACAATCCCCCATAAGAACTCATAGATTGTGGAGACAGAATAGATTTTCGCAGTTACAATAAAGATATGAAAAGAGAGAGAGAGAATGTGTGTGTGTGTGTGTGTGTGTGTGTGCCTGCACAAAAAGGGTGAGAATCACTTATCAATCATATGTTTATTGAAGATCAATTTCGTTGACTCTGAGGAGAAGTGAATCTCCTTCCAGACTCTATAAAATTTTATATAATAAACTTAGATGATAAGGGAAGTTGTATTAAATGCTTCTACTTAACTAAATGTTTTTCTTAGAGGCCAAAGTTAGATAAATGTACAGTTGTGTCTGATATCTCATTAATTAAAAGTTCATAAAACATTTCTGACAACTTTGAACATAAAATAAAATTCATGTTTACTCCAAAAAGTCTTTACTAATACTTAAGTTCTAGCATACCTTTGTCAGTGCCATAGAGAAGTAAATGGAAGCAGTTATAATGGTTTTATTATTAATTATATTATCATAAAGTAATTGACATTTTGTTGTTTTTATGTGCTGTCAAGTTGCCTAGGACTCATAGTAAACCTATATACAACAGTTCTAAACCCCGCCCTATCCTGTGTCAATCTCACTGTCTCTACACACCTACCCCCATTACCCCAGTCACTGAATGAATCTACCTCGTAGAGGGCCTTCCTCTCCTGGGCTGTCCCTCCACACTTCCAAGCATGAACATCATTCTCCAAGGACTGATCCCTTCTTTGCAACATGTCCACAGTATGTTAGATGAAGCTTCAGAATCATTGCCTCCAAGGAGCAGCCTGGTTTAACCCTCTCCAAGAAGGACCTGTTAGTTTTCTTAGCAGTCCATGGTATATTCAATACTCCAACACCACAGCTCAAAGGCATCAATTCTCCTTATATCCTTCCTAGTCATTTTCCTGCTATCTGATGCACAGCAAGTGTTTGCAAAGACCATGGCCTGTAGCAGGTGCACCTTAGGCACCAGAGTGACACCATTGCTCTTCAGTAATTTGGAGAGGTCCCTTACAGCATATTTTCCTATTGCAATATGTCTTTTAATATCCTGGCTGCTGGTTCCAAGAGTGTTGACTGTGGAGCCAAGCATGCTAAAGCTGTTAACAATCTCAATCTCTTCACCATCCATCCTGATTCTGTCAATTGGCCCAGTGGTGAGAATCTTAGTCTTCTTGATATTGAACCTCAATCCATATTGAAGGCTGCAGTCCTTGACCTTCTGCAGCAAGTGCTTCAGGTCCTCCTCAGG
>NW_006400049.1:1318412-1319633 GCF_000299155.1 Elephantulus edwardii | reverse complement strand
TTGGTTTGTTTCCAACTCCTTGCTAATGTGATCAAAGCTGCGATAAACATGGGTGGGCATATATCTGCTTGGATGTTGGTTATGGTCTCTTTAGGGTATATTCCCACTGTTGGAATTGCTGGGTCAAATGGTATCTCTATTGCCAACTTTTTGAGAAAGTGCCACACCATTTTCCACAGTGGTTGTACCACTTTACACTTCCACCAACAGTGAATAAGGGTTCCAGTTTCTTCACAATCTTGCCAGCAGTTGTTGCTTGCTGTTCTGTTAAATTTTGCTATTCTGACTGGGATGAGATGATATCTCATAGTTGTTTTGATTTACATCTCCCTTAAATCTAGGGATTTTGAACACTTCTTTCTTATTTTTTTATTATTAATTTTAATAGACATTTACAGAGGTTTTGGATTTCCATTCATTCATTGCCACATTTTTCTCCCTGCCCACCCCTTTCCACCAGCTCTCTCCCCACTCTGAAGAGAAAAAGAAAAAACAATTCCTTCATTAGTATACGATTCCCACATCCCTTCCCACCCATCCCCCACCCCGAGTACACTTCTCTATGCAACCTTAATTTCGGATTCCTGTGTTAACTATAATAATCATATATCACTTCTAATCTGTTCTTTCCCTCATCTGTTTCAATACAATATGCATAATTTATGAACATTTCTTCATGTGCTTGTTGGCTATCTGAATATCTTCTTTGGGGAAGTGTCTGTTCATAACCTGTGCCCATTTTTTAACTGGATTGTTTACCTTTATCTTATTGTGGTGTATTTTTACAACAGTGTTCTTATGCAATATTTGTCCTTATGAGACTGAGTTAGTTCACTCAGCATAATGCTTTGGAGAAATTTTTTGATGGTTCCTTTGCTCCTTTGCACTTGCTTTAAGCTTCTTTACCTTTAATTTGTGCTAATACGAAACCTATACTTGGACCAAGAGGCAGTAGTCAAAACAAAGCAGGATAACACTGCATGGTTCAAAATTGGGAAGGATGTACGCCAGGAATGCATCCTGTCTCCATACCTTTTCAACATGTATTCAGGGGAGATTGTCAGAGAGGCTGAGCTCTATGAGGAGAATTGTGGCATCAGGATTGGTGGAAGATCTATTAACAGTCTCCGTTATGCAGATGATACAACCCTGCTTGCTGAAACTGAGGAGGACCTCATGCACTTGCTGCGAAGGGTCAAGGACTGCAGCCTTCAGTATGGA
>NW_006400049.1:1290171-1316079 GCF_000299155.1 Elephantulus edwardii | reverse complement strand
CTTGATATTGAACCTCAATCCATATTGAAGGCTGCAGTCCTTGACCTTCTGCAGCAAGTGCTTCAGGTCCTCCTCAGTTTCAGCAAGCAGGGTTGTGTCGTCTGCATAATGCAGATTTTTGGTGAGTCTACCTCCAATCCTGATGCCACATAAGAAGAATAAAATAGTAAAATGAGCTTGTGGTGCTCACTTCGGCAGCACATATACTAAAATTGGGGCGATACAGAGAAGATTAGCATGGCCCCTGCGCAAGGATGACACGCAAATTCATGAAGCATTCCGTATTTAAAAAAAAAATGAGCTTGTGTAGAAAATAACTTGGAATAAAGGGAAATTTAGTCATTGTGACAATATCCTATTGCCTAAAAGAATGAGATTGTTGTCACTGGAACTACTTAAAGGAAATTTAATAAGCTGAGAGGCAACATCATGATGGGCAGAGAAAGGAATGAGATTGTAAAATACTTCATCTTACTTGGTTCCATAATCAATAAACTTCATACCAGAAGTCAGGAGATCAGGAGACATATTTCACTGGGAAAGTCTATAGTCAGATATCTCTCTAAAATATTGAGGGGTAATGATGTCAGTTTGAGGACTAAGGGGCACCTAATCCAGGCCAAGATCTTTTCAGTTATTTGCTATACATCTGAGAACTGTACCATGACTATAAATGAGTGGAGATTTGATGCCTTTGAACTGTACTGTTTGAGAAGA
Source organism: Elephantulus edwardii (assembly GCF_000299155.1). Taxonomy (NCBI): domain Eukaryota; kingdom Metazoa; phylum Chordata; class Mammalia; order Macroscelidea; family Macroscelididae; genus Elephantulus; species Elephantulus edwardii. Next base: position 1,315,362 of record NW_006400049.1, on the reverse strand, counting down.
CTGCTGAAGACTCCATGGACTGGGGGGAAAAATGTCCCGGAGAAGGTGCAATCAGCATGCTTCTTGGAAGCATGATTCCTGAAGCTTTGTCTCACATACCTTTATTGTTGCAAGGAAAGGGAATTCCTTGAAAAGGGACATCATGCTTGGGAAGAGGGATGGGTGGTAAAAGAGAGGAAGACCCTCTCCCAAGTAGGTGTTTGTTGTGACTGAGACAAAGGACTTGAGGGATTATGAGGATTACTTGGGATAATAGAGTGCTCAGATCAGTTGTTCACAGGGTTGCTTGACATGATAGTGTCTAACAATAAGTGTAAATATAAAAATTATACAAGTGTAAATGTAAAAATGTCTATTGATTTATATGGTTTATATTTATTTTCACCACTGTTTTAACATGTATGTGAAATGGATTGTATTTATGCCTGTGATATAATGTCAGAAAATAAATTAACAATGTAGCATAAGAAACATTTTTTTCAGTGATTTATGAACTGGAAGAAACCCCAGTAATCCCACATTACTCTGTAAACATGCTGTAGAATAAAGTTTTTAAGAGAACCTTAGAGAAAGAAAATTATCTGGAAAGATTTGGCAAATATTTTCAGCATATGAGTTATCACTATCTAAACATAAAATAATTCTTTTTTATTTCTATTTGGAATTTATTTTATTATTTTAAACACATTTGTGGTAGATATTTCAGGTCACTTTGCTCCATATCCATTGCATTGAGCTTCTAGTGTATCTTTCCCTACTGTAAATAAATATGCAGAGTACTTGAATATTTTTTTTTTCACTGCTTAGAACTTTTACAGGTAAAGCATTTAAAAATAATCTCACCTGCTTATTTTCCCTGAATGAACAAACAGGTTTGTCCTGGAGAGGGTGAATCCAGACTACTCTCTGGAGGCAAGGATTCTGAAGCTCTGTCTGACATGCTTTGGTCATGGAGAGGGACATCAAGCTTAGGAGGGTGGAAGAAGAACACATGAGAGGAAAACCCTCTATGATATGAATTGACTCTGTGACTGGGATAACGAGTGTGTCAGAGACAATAAGGTTGGCTCACGATAGAGCAAAATTCAGAGCTATTGTTTATTGGTTGTTATGAGTATCAGGTGACTTTATAGTACATAACAACAACAACAACAACGTATACAAAATTAGAAATGAAGATGGACATATCTTTGAGAGATACCTAAGCAGACATTTTCCCCCCAAAGGATTTATATTTAGCTGAACTATGGCTCTTTTAGTGATACACAGAATAAATAGATTGTAGGAAAGAACAAACACTAGGTCTCACTCCATCACTTCTGTAGGGGGTAATAAACATTCTCTCTCTCATACCTTGTGGTTATTCACTTCACTAGTTTACTCTTATGGTGTACGCCAGGGATATGTCCTATCTCCATACCTTTTCAACCTATATGCAGAACAGATTATCTGGTAGGCTGGGCTCTATGAGGAGAAATGTGGGGTCAAGATGGGTGGACGATTTATCAACAATCTGCGTTATGCGGATGACACAACCCTGCTTGCTGAAACTGAGGAGGACCTGAAGTGCCTGCTGCAGAGTGTCAAGGACTGCAGCCTACAATATGGATTGAGGCTCAATGTCAAGAAGACAAATATTCTCACCACTGGGCCAATTGGCAGCATCAGGATGGATGGTGAAGAGATTGAGATTGTACACAGCTTTAGTTTGCTTGGCTCCGTAGTCAACAGTCTTGGCACCAGCAGCCAGGAAATTAAAAGGCGCATTGCCATGGGGAAGTCTGCTGTTAGGGACCTCTCCAAAGTACTGAAGAGCAATGGTGTCTCTCTGGAGACTAAGATGTGTCTGATACAGGCCATGGTCTTTGCAATCACTTGTTATGCATCAGAGAGTTGGGCAACGACCAAGGAGGATAGAAGGAGAATTGATGCCTTTGAGCTGTGGTGCTGGAGAAGAGTATTGAGAATACCATGGACTGCTAGGAAAACAAACAGATTTGTCCTGGAAAGGGTTAAACCGGCTGGCTCCTTGGAGTCAAGGATTCTGAGGCTCCATCTAACATACTTTGGACATGTTGTGAGGAGAGACCGGTCCTTGGAGAGGGACATCATGCTTGGGAGTGTGGAGGGCCTGCACAGGAGAGGAAGGCCCTCTATGAGGTGGATTGATTCAGTGACTGGGATAATTGGAATGGGAGTGTCAGAGACAGTGTGATTTGCACAGTACAGAGCAGAGTTTAGGGCTGTTGTACATAGGGTCACTATGAGTCGCAAGGGACTCGACGGCACATAACAACAACAACAACATTGGTAATGCAATCAATATTGAAAACTATATTCTTTGATGTTGGATTATGTCATTGGTTTATGTCCCTTCACAAGTGGGTGTCATTTGGCCTGGGTGTCTTTAGAATTCCATAGGGCCCTGGGGCCCGCAACTCTCAGGCCAAATTTATTTATGTAAGAATGAACATTCTTTAAGTGGTACAGCAGCCATTTCTCTATTTGCTGTACTGAATAACTTGGAGTTGCCAAACAATGAGCCATGTTGTTGTTGTTGTTATGTGCAGTCAAGTTGCTTGCGACTCATAGTGAGGCTATGTACAACAGCCCTACACCCTGCTCTATCCTGTGCCAATCTAACTGCCTCTGACACACCCATCTCGACTACCCCAGTCACTGAATCAATCCATCTTATAGAGGGTTTTCCCCTTTTGTGTTGTCCCTCCTCCCTCCCAAGCATGATGTCCCTCTCCAAGGCCCAGTCCCTCCTTACAACATGTCCAGAGTATGTCAGATGAAGCCCCAGAATCCTTGCCTCCAAGAAGCAGCCTGGTTTGACACTCTCCAGGGTGAAGCTATTTGTTTTCTTGGCAGTCCATGGTACATTCAATACTCTTCTCCAGCTCCACAGCTCAAAGGCATCAATTCTCCTTCTATCCTCCCTAGTTATTGTCCAACTCTGCCAATTGGTCCTGTGTTGAGAATCTTTGTCTTCTTGACATTAAGCCTCAGTCCATACTGAAGGCTTCAGTCCTTGACCCTCTGCAGCAAGCATTTCAGGTCCTCCTCAGTTTCAGCAATCAGGGTTGTATCATCTGCATAATGCAGATTGTAAATAGATCTTCCACCAATCCTGACTCCACATTTCTCCTCATAGAGCTCAGCCTCTCAGATAATCTGTTCTGCATACAAGTTGAAAAGGTATGGAGATAGGACACTTCCCTGGCATACGCCTTTCCCACTTTTGAACCATGCAGTGTTTCCCTGCTCTGTTCTGATGACTACCTCTTGGTCCAAGTATAGGTTTTGCATTAGAACAATCAAGTGTTCTGGGATTCCCATTCTTCTCAGAGTCAGCCACAGTCTATTATAGCTGTGTCAAATGCCATGATGTTTACCCATCAGAGACAGTGTTTGGAGGAGCTTCCAGATTGATTCATGTTTGGAAGCAGACGTGGAATCTATGTCCTAAACCAAATACCTCTGGCAACTCCATAAATTATAAACATAATGAAATTATGTTAATTATAGAAGTGAGTTCAAGTCCTTTATTCATAGAGTCGCTGTAAGTGGTATTCAACTTGACAACACTTAAGCCAAATGAAACTAGTCTTGTTATATTTTGGAAGAACATTCCTCCACTTTGGACATCCCTCCTTGTTAATTTGTTATACTGAGGTAATCTAGGTTTGCTGTAATGCTGAACTTTATGCCACTGGGGTATCATATACCATAATGGTTTATTAATGTGCACAGTGTTTGGTGGAGCTCCCAATTGTAGGACAGGTTTGGAAGCAGGAGTGGCATCCACTTTCTAAACCACAAGCTGTGGAAACTCTATGAACTTGGAAACACTATGATAGTTTTAGAAAGGCATTAGGTCTTTTGTTCATAGAGTTGCTATGGGTAGTGCTCAACTTGACAGCAGTCAACAACAACAACTTTTTAGAGCTATCACTTTCACCAGTACATTCTTCTTTCCTGTCTATTCCCAAAACAGCCCATCAAATGTGACTAGAGCCCATCTAAGGGATCCATGAAAGAAAATAGCTAACAATTTTCTCTGTAAAGATTACAGCCTTGAAAAATGTAAAGGAAAATTTTACTTTGTCAAATGAAGTTGCTTTGAGTCAAAATTAGACTTAAAAACACCTACGTACAAGAAAAATATTTTTATTCTGATACAGTTGCTCTTTAACTTGAGACTCTGGTAATAAATCTAATATATGATAGAATCGTTTTACATTTCCAAACAAATATGGAAAACAGAGATAGAAAAGTAAAGATATTACCTTATTTTTCTAATTAGATTCACTATAGTTATTATGAAAGCAAAAACGTTCTTAAATAGATAAGAATAACAGAAAAGATAAAAATGGGAGTCAGAAGGCTCTGAAACGTGCTCTAAACTGTAGCAAAGTGCTAAATTACACGGAATATATGATTAAGCGTGAGCGATTAATGAGAGAACTCAAATGGCAGTGCCAGGACCAAAGCGTTGTAAAGAAAAGTGCAAAATATAGCTAAATTACCAAAGAAAAGAGAACATATTTATCATTTATCAAGTTGAAAAAAACTGAAGAAAAGATTCAAGACTTGAGGGGCAATACTGAAGAGTTCCATGAGCAGAATGTAGAATGACACAGGAAACATCAAAAACAATAAAGAAGGTCTACAGATAATTGTTACACTAAACAAACAAAAAATTGCTCCACTCTGAACCACTTCACGTAAATATGTTCAAGAACCAAAGGTACTGAAGGAAGAATCCAGCTGCACTGAAAGCATTCTCAAAAAAAAAAAAAAGCCCCAAGTTTGGTGGAACGCTAATTGAATTGTTTCATCAAAGATTCAAACATGGACATGTTCACTAATTTATATCAAGAAGTTGAAAAACACACGTGTATAACCAACTACCTGGAAGAGATTGGTATATGTGCTCATTCAAAAGAACGGTTATCCAAAAGAATAAGAAAGGTAGAGAATAAAACTTCTGACATCACACACACAAGTAAAATCTTCGGAAGATAAAAATAATAATAAGTGGGGGGAGAAAAGTAAAGAATTGAATGAATGGAAATCCAAAATCTCCATAAATGCTCATTAAAATTATTTTTAAAAATTTAAAAAAAAGAAAAAAAAAATAACTGGAGTAGAGCATATGAATCAAAGCCTTTGAATTGTGGGTCTAGGGAAGTGTATTGAACATAATGAACAGTCAAAAGAACAAACAAATATGCCCTGGAGAGGATGAAACCAGAGTCTCCTTTGCAGGATGTGTTTTTCTTTTTTAAATAAAATTATCTATTTTGATGAAAATTTACAGAAAAAATAGATTTTTATTCATTGATTTTTTCACATTTTTACCTCCTCTCCCTCCCTTCTCCTTTCCCCAGTTCACCTTTTTTTTTTAAAAAAACCTGCTTTGCTGCACAATTATCTCCTTACCTGCCCATAGTGCTTCTGGCAATGTACCTCTTATTCTGGATTATTTTCGTACATATAATGCCTAGTGTACTTTGAACATGCTGTTAGAAGGGATTTGTCCTCAGAGAAGGACATCATCCTTTGAAAGGTAGAAGATCAACTCAAAAGAGAAAGACCCTGGAAGAAATGAATTGACACAGTGACTATGGCAGTGGGTTCAGGTGTGTAGGAGATTATGAAGTTGGCTTGAGATAGGGCAAGGTTCAGAATGGTTGTTCATAGTACTGTTATGAGATATAGTCGACTCGACAGCACACAACAACAACCAGAATTTCAAGCTTGATTGAAAAAGTGATGTGGAATAAGAGATATACTTTCCAAATAGATGGATTTTTGCTGAAATCCAGAATATTGCGGAGATGCTTAACTTTGTTTTATAGACTATGAAAATGTGTTTTGCTATGAATCATAAAAAATTATGAATAGTGCTAAAATTAGTATTTTCTAGGTACTTTATTGTGTTCATATTGAGCCTGAGAAATCCAGTGGAATAGAACAAAGAATTACTACATGACTTAAAGTAAAGAAAGGTCTGCATCAGTTAGCATTTTTTTCAATTCACTTAATCCTTCTGTGTGCTGAGCAATAATTAAAGAAGGTAGATTATAATGAGAAAGAAATTGGTATCATGATAGAGGAAAACACATTACCAGCCTATGATAGATCATATAACTGTGCTTGCAAAAAATAAAACTTGAAACACTTATTAATAAAGCAAAATATTACAGATCTCAATGCAAATTCTACATCAAATTAAAGAAAACAAAAATATTCATAATTGGATCAATAAACAATATCATGATAAATAGACGAAGTATTTAATTTTTTAAGGATTTAATTTTACTTGATCCCATAACCACACTCATGGAAGCAGCAGTAAAGAAACCAAAAGACATAGCACATTAAGCAAATCTAATGAAAAAAAAAACCTCTATAATGTGTTAAATTGGAAAGGTGTATGACAGGGAAGCATCCTATTGTCATACGTTTTCAGTCTATATGTGGAACAGATCATTCAGGAGCCTGGACTCTATGAGGAGGAATATGGAACCAAGATTGGAAGAAGACTCACAACAACCTGCATTATACAAATGACACAACCTTGCTTGCTGAAACTGAGGAAGACCTGAGGTGTTTGTTGTAAAAAAATCAAGGACTTTAATCTTCAATATGAATTGAAGCTCAATAGCACATTAAGAAAACAAAAATTCTCACCATTGAGTCAATTGGCAGCATCATGATAGACAGAGAAGAGATTGATATTGGTAACAATTTGAGCTTGCTTGGTTCAACAATCAACGCTCTTGGCACCAGCAGTTAGAATATCAAATGATGAATTTGCATTGGGAAAAATCTGCTGTCAGGTGCCTTTCCAGCGTATTGAAGAGCAATAATGTTAGTCTAGATACTAAAGGTGCTCCTAATCCAAACTATGGTCTTCACAATTACTTGCTAACATTAGAGAGCTGGACAATGATGAAGGATGATAGAAGAATTGCTATCTTTGAGTTGTGGTTTTAGAGAAATGTATTGAACAAAACATGGGCTGCTAAGAAAACAGACAGGTATATCCTGGAGAGGGTGAGAACGAGTAGCTCCTTGGAGGCGAAGATTTTGAAACTCCATCTCACTTACTTTGAGCATGTTGCCAGGAGGGAATAGTCCTTGGAGAGAGACATCATGCTTGGAAGGGTGGAGGAGCAGCTCAAGAGAGGAAGACTCTGAATGAGAAGGATTGATTCAATAACTGAGGTGTGTCGAGGACAGTGAAATTGGCTCAGAATAGGGCATAGTTCAGAGCTGTTGTACATAGAGTTTCTATGAGTCTCAGGTGACTGGATAGCATACAATAACAACAACAAAATCATTGAGGACTAAGATGTTCCTTACTCAAGGCATATAGTGTTTTCAATTATCTCATATACATGTGAAAATTTGACAATTAAAAAAGGCAATGGGAGATTTGATGTATTTTAATTGTGGTAAAGAGTATTGTTAAATACAGTTTGTCTTGGAGAAGCACAGCCAGGGGTCTCCTTAGAGGTAAGAATGTGAAACTCATCCCATATACATTGGGCATGTTATCAAGTGCGACCAGTTCTTGGAATAAGACCACATAATGGAAACAGTAAAGTGTTAAGAGGAAGAGTGGGAGACTCTTAACGATATGGATTGGTGCAGTGACTGTTAACAGTGGGGTGTATGTAGCGTGTTTGAGATTGTGAGGCTGGTATTATAGCATAGGACTAGATTCAGAGATATTGTTCATAGGGTCTCTATGAGTCATACTAAAATAGACAACACTTGACAACAATACTTGTGATTTTAGTGAAAAACATTGTTTTGTGCTTAACATGCCCATGTCAAAAGGGCAAACAAATCAGTCCTGGCAGAAGTGCAGTCCCAAAGGTAACTGGGATCAAGGATGAAACAACCGTCTTATGTTGTATTGTGGTGTTTGTTTTTTGTTTGTTTGTTTCCCTTAAATATTTCGAGTTACTTTAGTAGCCTAGTGGCAAGAGGCTGTGGTGCTATCCCGAAAGGCAGCAGTTCGAGGCCATCAGGTGCTCCTCCACTGGAGGACTGGCAATCTCTTCCAGTGTGATTGATTGTCTCTGAAAACCTTCCGAAGTGTCAGCTATGGATTGGTTCTGAGTCTATGACACACAACAATAGCTTTTGCTTGATTGTCAGGAGGAAGCAGTCCCCGGGAAAAGATATCGTAGTTGGTAAAACAGAGGGTTAGTGAAAAATAGGAATATTTTCAATGACACAGTTAAAGGAACAATGGGCATGTTAAGCTCAACAGATATTTGAAGATGTGGAAGGATTGTAAAGTATTTCCTTCTGTTTTACACAGCGTTGCTATGCACAATAAAGACGTCAACAACAGCAGCATTCATTATTTTTTAAAAAATAGTTTAATCTACTCTGTTAAAAGTAATGTATGTTCATTTCTCAAGGGCTAGACTTCCACTACAGAATACAACAGAATATTGGAATTGTTTTTGTATATATTTGTTTTCTGTTCATTTATTTTGATTTTGTATAAAAGTGGTAATTACTGCTTTACTTCTTTTCCAAATGTCTTACCAGTAATTTGCAGTTCATTTTTTCAATTATTACTAAGTGCTTCAATAGTAAGTAGTGAAGGAAGAAACAATTGGAGACATAAAATATGTGCCATTTAGTGAAATTAGAGCTCTAGCTTGACAAAATATTATACATGATGACATGTTGCCGGAAAGAAGGCCATTTTACTAGGAACAAATAAAAACGGGTGGCGAATAAATCCCTGTGTGAGATTTCAAATGCAGTTGTTTACAATATTGCACCTAAGGGTGAAAAACAAATGAAGAAAATGAATTTGTATATACATTCCATGATTTTCCAGCAGTGTTATAATTAAGACTATAAAACATTGCCTTTAGCAAACAGCTACTGTGGGAATTCTTTCACACAGCTTACATATGACAGCCACATTTTGTTTGCCTTGATTTCCTCTGACAACAATTGTACTGTCTGCTGAGAGAAGGCAAAATGCATTCTTTTATAAATAATTCCATATAGAATTGTTTACATGAAAGACAGATGCTATCAAGATTGGTATTGTTGTTCTTTGACGTCAAGTTACCTGTGACTCATATCACCCCTATGTACAAGCAGCTCTCAAGCCTGCCCTGTTCTAAGCCATTTTTGTTGAATCCAACACACCTACCTCCATTTCCTTAGTTACTTTAGCAATCCATCTCATCTGGTGTCTTATTCTCCTGCTTCTCCTTATTAACTTCTAAATATTTGAGATACTTCATGAATTTAAAAAAGTAAGATTAATTTTATAGGTCAGAGAATTTTTTTTATTTTATTCTTTTTTTTTTATCAAATCAATGATACCTTGATAGTCACTGGCCAGAGGCTTCTTGTTGTTAGGTGCTTTTGAGTTGACCATGACTCAAAGTGAGTGACCTTATCAGCAATTAGCTCTGAGCCCTGACATATCTTTAGACATTCTTAAGCTCTTAGGCAACTGCTCCAATTGCCACAGTCACTGTGTCAATTCATCTCTCCCAGAGCGCTGGCCTGTGCTGACACCTCTGTTTATTCACACATGATCTCTTTATCCAAAGACTGATCCCTCCTTGTAACATGCCCAAAACACATGAGACAGAATTTCAAAATCCTTGCCTTTAATGAGCAATTCGGCTTCCACCTGTCTAGGACAGACCTTTTTTGTTCTCTTTGAAGTCTTTAGTATGTTCAATACTCTTCTCCATTACCACAAATCAAAGACATTGCTATTCTTTCTTCTCTTATCCTTAGTCTTTGTCCAGCTTTCAGACACACTGCAAGCAATTGAGAAGACCTTGACCTGGATCAGTTGCATCTTAGTTTCTAGACTGACATTGCTCTTTGGAAGGTCCTTGACAGCAGACTTCCCTAAAACAACTCAGTTTTTGTTTCCTTCCTGCTGATGCCAACAGTTGATTGTGGACCTAAGGAAGTGGAATTTTAACTTCAATCTCTTCTCCATCAATCATGATGCTGCTAATTGGCCTAATGGTGACAATCTTTGGGTTCTTAATATTGAAATGCAGTCCATACTGAAGATTACAGTTCTTGACCTTTTGCAGAAAAACTTAAAGCATTTCTCAGATTCAGTGGACAAGATTGTGCCATCTGCATATCACAAATTGTTGATGAGTCTTCATCCAATATAGATGTCATATTCTTCCTTATAATGAACAGTGTCCTGAATGGTCAGTTCTACGTACTGATTGAAAAGGTATGAAAAAAAGAAACATCCTTGAAACACTCTTTATTTTGAACCGTGAAGTGTTCCCCTGCTCTGTTTGGGCTACACAGAGGTTTCACATGAGCACAATTCCATTGAACAATGCATACATCTTGTTTCACATTATTTCCAGTTCCTTAAAGTTAACAGCACTCATTCCATTTTTTTTCCTTGGTTTTCTCTTTCCATTTGTCCTTTTTTTCCTATCTTGAAGTGGGCTTTAGGGCCCATGGAATTTGTTGCTTCATATTATGTCCTTTTACATTTCTAGAGATCATCTTAATGTATACCACCAAATGCTACTCTGTCAGGGTGTGTGTGTGTGTGTGTGTGTGTGTGTGTGTGTGTGTGTGTGTTGAGAGTGGTGGAGGAAACAATCTTATTAACACAATTTGATCACTTCTATTTGCTCCCCAGTTTGGATTCTGTGCACAGTGAGCTTGTAGTTCTTGTTGGTAGATTCTGTCTAGTCGAGTGTGACTCATAGAGACTATGAACAACAGATCTGAATCCTGTCCTATCTTGTTATCTTTATTATCTCTGATACACTTGATCCCATTGCTACTGTCACTGTGTAAACTCATTTCTATGGGGGTCTTCCTCACTTTTACTGACCCTCTACTCTTCCAAGCATGATATTCTTTTCCAAAGAATAGCCTCTCCTAGCCACAGAGCTCCTTGCCTCCAAGGAGCCCTCTGGCTACACCTTTTTAAAGACATACCTATTAATTCTTTTGAAAGTCCATGGGATATTAAATACTATTATTCTCCAACACTACAACTCAAATGCATCAATTCTTCTATCATCCGTGTTCACTCTCCAAATCACAGATGAATAGTTAAGTACGGAAACTACTGTAGCCAGAATCAGGAACAGCAAATTCTTCAAAATGACATCACTGATCTTCAGCATTTTGGAGAGATTGCTACAGCAGACTTGCCAAAAGCAGTATATCTCCTCTTATTCTTATTGCTGATACCAAGGGTGATGATTGTGGATCCAAGCAAGATGAAATCATTAACAATTGTGTTTTTTGTTTGTTTGTTTTTTTTAAATTCATAGCATTTTATATAGACGTTAACTCACAGGTTTATTCATTTTATTGGTAGAGTAGAACAGCAGATGTGCATGTAGTCTGTTAACATCATCTTACTATTTTTGTAGCAAAGCTGGTTACAAAGGATTAATCTTTCACGCTTGCCTAGTCTCTACATTGGACACTGACGGCACTGTAATGGTCAATTTATTCACAAGATTTCTCTGCCGTGCAAATAAATTCTCTGTTCGTTACAGAGGGATCTTATTTCAGAACAGACTGTCTCGCAAGGCTATGTTCCTGTTAGTTAAGAGCTTGCTGAAGTTTACTGAGGCCGGAGCTGCGACTGGACACATCTGTACAGTCCCTGTGCAGTCTCTGTGTTAACAGGGCAGCGCTGTTATGTGGTGAGATGAGACTTCCTGCAGAAGGGTTTCCCACCTGGACGGGACCTACCGGATTTTCTCTCTTGTGTTTTCTCTGATGTGAATTAAAGTTAGAAGCAGAGGCAAAAGTCTTTGCACATTGCTGGCAGTTACATACATGATGTCTCACCTTTATGAGATTTTTCTGGACAATGACCTTTTGCTGCAGCATGAAGGTGTTCTGACACAACCTGCACTGAAGGGGTGTCTCCTCCATGAATTTTCTGATGTCTATGGAACCCTGCCTGCTGGGTATCAGGTTGTCCACATTCACTACATGAAAAGGAAGTCTACTCTTAGTGAAATCTTGAACTTGCTATAAGGTATGACTCTGGTTAAGTCTGTCCAAAATTCACTGCAGACAAAAGAGTTTCTCTCTAGTACAATTTAGCTGATGAAGAATGAAATTCACTATGGTCATGAAGCCTGTAGCATACTCAGCGCACACACAGGGCTTCTCTTCTCTCTCCAAAAGCTGTTTGCTTGGGAATAACTGAGATTTCCTCTCTGAAAGAAAGCTTTTCCATACTAAGTGGTTTCTCTTCAGTATATGTTCGTGGGAGGTAGTGAGCATTTATGTCTTATGAATGAAGACTTTAGATCGTTCTCAGCATTTTCACATTCACTCCATGAAAAGGAAGTCTACCCTTTGTGAAATCTTGAATGCACTACAAGGAAAGACCCTGGTTAAGTCTTTACCAAATTCACTGCAAACAGACGGTTTTCTCTCTAGCACAATTTAGCTGATGAAGAATGAGATTCACTTTGATCATGAAGCCTGTAGCATACTCAGCTCACACACAGGGCTTCTATTCTCCCTCCAGAAGCTGTTTGCTTGGGAATAATTGAGATTTCCCCTGACCGAAAGCTTTTCCACACTAAGTGTTTCTCTTCAGTATATGTCCGTCAGGGTGGAGTGAGCATTAATGTCATATGAATGAAACCTTTAACACATTCCCAGAATTTTGGGATTTCTCCCCAGCATTGAATTAGAGGATAGTGAGTTTACTCTTTCTGATGTACCCTTTTCCACACTCTCTGCACACATAGGGTTTTTCTCCAACGTGAGTTTGTTGGAGGGTAGTGAATTCTTTCTTCTGGAAGAAGCGTTTACTACATTCCCTGTATTTGTAAGGTTTCATTCCAGTATGTGTTGGCTAATGGAAAGTGAGCTGTGACTTTAAGTGCTCTTGCATTTCTCATTCTTAAGGAACATGATTTCAGTACAAAATTGTTCATGGTCACTGAGGGGTAAGATTTTGAGGTATGCAGAGAGTTTTGTCATCTGCATGAAACCTTTCCCACATTCACCACTTTTATAGGGTTTCTCTCCAGCATGAGTTTGCTGAACAATCCTAAGCAACATCTTCCTTATGAAGCTTTTACCAAGCCCACTACATTTATAGGGTTTCTTCCCAGTGTGTGTTAGCTGACAGCAAGGTGACTGGGAACACTCTTTATGGTGAAGCCTTTCCCAAACTCCCTGCACACAAAAGGTTTCTCCCCTGCAGAGTTCACAAAAAAAAGGTAAGATGTGATTTTCAGATGAATCCTTTCCCACAATGGTTGCATTTATTTGGTTTCTCCTCAATGTACCTTCAAAAGTGGATATTGAGATTACTCTTACTGGCGAAGCCTTTCCCGCACTCCCTGCACTCATATGGTCTCCCCAGTGTGAATTTGCTGATGGACTCTGATCTCTGACCTCTGACCTCCAGGTGAAAACTTTCTCACAGGGACCACATTTACTAGGTTTATTGTAGAGTGAGTTCGCTGATGGGTAGTGAACTGACTCTCCCTGATGAAGCCTTTTCATGGCTCTCTGCACACATAGGGTTCCTCTCCAGTATGAGTTTGTTGATGGAGAAAGAAGAACTCGCTCCTGAAGAAGTCTTCATCACAATCCTGTTGTATAAAGGGCTTTTTTCCAGTGGAAGTTTGTTGATGAACACTAAGCAGTGTCTTCCTGAGGAAGCCTTTACCACATTCACTGCATTTATACCGTTTCTCTCCAGAGTGAATTTGCTGATGGACAATGAGGTTATTCACCTTGGTGCAGCCTTTTCCACACTCCCTGCACACACAGGGTCTCTCTCCCATATGAGTTTGTTGATGACCAATAAGGCTTGACTTCTGGGTGTAGACTCTCCCACGTATTTACTTTGAGGGTTTTCTGACTCCTGTGGAGTTGAGCCTCAGTGTTCTTGGATTTCCGACTCTCAGGGAATGACGTACATTTCAGTACAAAATTGGTCATGGTCACTTGCAGAGCAAGGTTTTCCTGTCTTCATTACGCTCAGCAGAGTTCTTTATCTGGTTACTACTTAAATATGATTTCATAGTTTCTTCAGGTAACTGGAACACATGATGATTTTCCATGAAAGGAAAATGTGTTTTGTGCTGATTGTCAGGATTTTCCAATGCATAAAGTGTCACTGCAGGTTCCACTCTGTGTAATCTTTCATGACACAAAAGCCAAAGCAAATGATCTTCACCTTTCTGGACTTCATTGGGTCAGTAAGCAGTATCATGATAGATGGAGATTAGGTTGAGATTGTTAACAACTTCAGTTTCCTTGGGTCCACAGCAATAGACACCAGGTTTCTGTAGTTCTCCAACATCACATCCTGGTACAGGGCCTTCTGAGCAGGGTTCAGAAGCTCTCATACTTCCCAAGTGAATGTCCCAGCCACATCACTGAATGTCATGGATTCTGAGTTCCAACGTGTGACCCTTCAGGACCAGCCTCCCACATGTGACCTCATTAACAGTTTTGAACCTTTCCTTGTCTATTATTATGTCGTCCACTATGCTGAAGGAGCTGAAAAACAAATTTAAGCGACGGGTGGCAATACTTAAGGATACTTTGAGTAGAATATTAAATGATCCAGGGAGTATCAAGAAAATATGGAAGGAATACACAAAGTCACTGTATCACAAGGAATTGGCTGACACAAAAGAATTTCATGAAATGACATATGAGCAAGAGCCTATGGTGATGAAGGAGGAAGTTCAAATTGCTGTAAAGGAATTGGCAAAAATCAAGGCTCCAGGAGTTGACGCTATACCAATTGATGTATTTCAACAGATAGCCCTGGATGTGCTCACTAAGTTGTGCCAAGAAATCCGGAGAACAGCCAGCTGGCCCACTGACAGGAAAAGATCTATATTTCTTTCCATTCCAAAGAAAGGTGACCCAACAGAGTGCGGAAATTATCGAACAATATCATTAATATCACATGCAAGCAAGATTCTCCTGAAAATTATCCAAAAACATTTGGAACAATATGTCAACAGAGAACTGCCAGATGTACAGGCTGGATTTAGAAGAGTTTGTGGTACTAGGGATATTATAGCTAATGTTAGATTGATCTTGGCAGAAAGCAAAGAATACCAGAAGAATGTCTATCAGTGCTTCATTGACTATGGAAAGGCTTTTGACTATGTGGATCACAACAAGCTGTGGCTAACTCTGAGAAGAATGAGAATTCCAGAACATTTGATTGTGCTAATGCGAAACCTAACCTTGGACCAAGAGGCAGTCGTCAGAACAGAGCAAGGAGACACTGTTGTTGTTGTTGTTGTTGTTGTTGTTACGTGCCAGCGAGTCGCTTGCGACTCATAGCGACCCTATGTACAACAGCCCTAAACTCCGCTCTGTCCTGTGCCAATCGCACTGTCTCCGACACTCCCATCCCAATTATCCCAGTCACTGAATCAATCCACCTCATAGAGGGCCTTCCTCTCCTGCGCTGTCCCTCCACCCTCCCAAGCATGATGTCCCTCTCCAAGGACCGGTCTCTCCTCACAACATGTCCAAAGTATGTTAGATGGAGCCTCAGAATCCTTGCCTCCAAGAAGCCACCTGGTTTAACCCTTTCCTGGACGAACATGGTTCAAAATCAAGAAGGGGGTCCATCAGGGATGTATTCTGTCTTCACACTTTTTCAAACTGTATGCAGAACAGATCATCGGAGACTCTGGGCTGTACGAACAGGAATGTGGCATCAGGATTGGTGGAAGAGTCATCAACAACCTGCGTTATGCAGATGATACAACCTTGCTTGCTGAAACTGAGGAGGACCTGAAGCATTTGCTGCAGAAGGTCAAGGACTGCACCCTCCTATATGGATTGAAGCTCAGCATCAAGAAAACAAAGTTCTCACCACTGGGCCAATTGGCAGCATCAGGATGGATGGTGACGAGATTGAGATAGTTAACAGTTTTAGTTTACTTGGTTTCACAGTCAAGACTCTTGGTAACAGCAGCCAGGAAATCAGGAGACGAATTGCATTGGGAAAGTCGGTTGTGAGGGACCTCTCAAGAGTACTGAAGAGTAACGACAACAGGCTGGAGACTAAGGTGCGTCTGATCCAGGCTATAGTCTTCACAATTATGTGCTATGCATCAGAGAGTTGGACACTGAATAGGGTTGATATAAAGAGAATTGATGCCTTTGAGCTTTGGTGCTGGAGAAGAGTGTTGAATATACCATGGACTGCTAGGATAACAAACAGGTTGTCCTGGAGAAGGTGAAGCCAGAATGTTCCTGGGAGTCAAGGATTCTGAAGCTTTATCTGACATACTTTGGGCATGTTGCAAGGAGGGACTGGTCCTTGGAGAGGTACATCATTATTGGCAGAGTAGAGGGATGGTGCAGGAGAGGAAGACCTTCGATGAGATGGATCGATCCTGTCACTGGAGTGGTAGGAATGAGTGCGTTTGAGATGGCTAGGATGGCACAGGATAGAACGGCGTTTCGGGATCTTGCACATAGTCGCTGTGAATCACAAGCAACTTGATGGCACATAACAACAACAAGTTAGGTGGCTATCAATGCCTAAAAGAGAAAGGGGAAAGAGATAAAGGGGCAGGTAAAAAGGCAAGGATGGAAAATACTAGGATAGCAAAATGGAATGAGTGAATGGGGGTGAAATAAAAGGAAAGATTAAATGGAAATTTGTAAACATGGGGTAATGATATTCATTAATGGTAATTAATTATATAAAGTAATATGTGTATATAAAATACAATAATTATGTAAAACAAAATATGTATGAATTATGTATAAATATAATGTGAATATAAAACACAACATGCATGAATGAAACACAATCTATGGTAATTATTGAACAAAAATAAATTTTAAAAACCCCACATAGTCCTCTGTTGGAGATAGTTTTTACTTAGTAATTTCTTCTTCAGGGTGAATTTCCTTACTTGACTTTCTTATGATAAAATGACTGTGATATGCCATTTCATCCCTTTGACAGCCCATGGGATGTTCAGTACTCTTCTTCAAATGTAACATCCAAAGTCATTGATTTTTGCCATCTTTATTCATTGTCCAGCTCTCAGATATATACAAAGTGATTGAAAAGACCATAGCTTGAGTCAGGTGGTCAAATATTTAACTCTCACATAACTAGGACCCCATAAAGGAGTATCAGGTATATCTCTATTTTATATACATCTAATGTGTTCTTGGTCTGTAACTGACTATGGTGTAGTAGTGAAATAAAGGACCATAATTTTTCTGTCTAATACCTCATGTTAGATGTCACCTTGCCAGCTTTCTGCTATGTTTGTTGATTTTTTTTGTGTTTTTTTTTAAGTGTAAATCAGAAAACAATATTTCTGCTATCCATCACCACACACAGGCTCTTGTGGTACAAGATGCCCTGATTGTATTATGACCTTGTTATTCGTTATGGTAATTATTACTATTTAGACTCTGATGATTAAGTGCTGCCAGCTGGCCTCTGCCACTCTGGAATCTCATTATCCACTGTCACTAAAGAGTCAAAATAAAAATCAATGTCACTGAGTTATATATGTAGAAACCATTCAATTTATGTCTATTTCACTGCATATATTATCAATATTAAGAACACAATTTTGGAAAAAATAGTGACTTTCTTCTGCAAATAGTCATCTGTGTTTCTCCAGTTCCTTAGTGATACATACAGCTAAAAAAATAGAATTATATGAAGAAGTTTTTAAGCTATTTTTGTACAGAGCACTAACTATATGTCCTTTCTTACTCATGACTGATTCTAGCCAGTAGGTTTTACTCATTTTATTGGTGTTCTTCTTATATGCTTTGAGTCAGAAATGACTCATACCTGACTCTCCAGTGGGATTTCATAGCCTGTAAATTGCACAGAAGGAGATTGTCCATTTTTACCTAGAAGTAGCTGGTGGAATAAAATTTTCTGCCTTTTTGGTGGCAGCATAACTCTTTACTAGTAAGCCTACAATTATTAACTTTTAAGCACTGCAAAGAAGACATGTTCCCTCAAATTTAGTGATTTAAGATAGCATTAATTTATGAGTTGCTAACCTGTAGGTCTGAAGTCTGGCAGTGGTTAAGTTCTCTGCTGATGGTATACCACATATTGTCATCTGCATTCTGATTTCCAGCAAGATTTTGAGGTCTTCTTTTAACCTTATGCACATTATTGGAAGAATGTAGTTCCTTATATCTACAAGGCACTCAAATACATTTAGTTCTCAATCCTTGCTCTTTTCTTATCAGAGCTATGGTGTTTAACATCTAAGTTTTCTAGTTTACATGTTCAAACATATGGGCAATTCTGACACTCTTATAACGTATTATGGACTGAATTTCAGATTACTCAGTTTTGTTCTTGCATGAAATAAGTCCTTGCTGTTTTCATTTAGACCATCTTTCTTTCACAGCTACTTTTAAATGTTAAATCATCAAGAACTCTTTCTTTTAATTTAAATCTTCATATGAAGATAATACATTTAACTAACTCCATAATGTTGCAATTAACATTGTATCCCTCCTTTTCAGATGTCATAGTATTACAATACAAAATTTCACTTTCACCTCTGCATCTTTCCATTCCAACACAGATTAGTTGTGATACAATTTCACATTAGCAATTATCAAGCTTATATAATACTTACTATTTCTGACTTGTGAGTCAGCTAAACAATTCCATCCTGAAGATCTGTTTTCTAGCATCACTTTTGGTACTGGTTGTCTTAGAATGGATGTCCTTGAAATAACAGACTAACATAAAAGTTTGTGTGCAGACATTTATTTATTAAACAATCTCAGAGAGTAAAAAAAGTAGGAGAAAGGAAAGGTGATATAAAATGAGCTAGAGAATACGGTTCCCGGAATTTACAAGGTCTTCAAAGGGACTCATAGATGTATCTCTGAACTATCTATACTGCAGGGTGGGGGTGGGAAAGGAAACTTTAGATTTCTTCTCCCATTACAAAGCACAAGGATGACCCTCTGCATATCAATCTCCTCACTTGTTAGTTGAGTATATGGGCATTTACATGAGTATCTTATGCTGTGGATCAGAGAATTCTTTGGGCAGGATGGACAGCATTTGTGATGTGGATCTGAAGCAAGGTACTCTTGAGTGGTACAAGCATGATTCTTGTACCCTAATGTACAGGCTGTTGCAGAATGAGGTAACCTATAAAAACAGTAGTGATGTAGGAGTAGGAAGTTGCATAAAAGGATATAAAGTGGTAAAGAAAAGATTTCTTTTCAAAATTCTTGCCTTATACTGAGTATGTATCTACATATACTGAGTATGGATAGTATTAAATAAGTGGTGTAGAGTTACATAGAAAGTGACAGAACAGGGTGACAGTATAATTTAGCATATTAATATGTGTCTCTTCTACAAGGATTATCCTGCGTTTTTAATAAGTAAGAATGCTGCTATTGCTCTACCATCAATAATGCATGATTACTATTGATCCATCAGTGGTGATGAGTTTGCACATTCTAACACTTAGCCTGGTGTTTTGCTAATGTAATCGCTGTTCAATATCCTACTAAGTGGAAAAAAGTTGCATGATACTAAACTGAAATCTCTATGGTCCTTGGCCCTGAATTCATAATTCTGACCTGAGTTTACTTGTGCTACAAATAACGCTAATATTAGTAAGTTCTTAAAATTGTTTCCAGCTTTACTTATAAAATAAGAAGTATATTCTTATTTTATTAACATAGGAAAGGAAAGAGAAATTCTTTAAATTTGTTGTTGCTGTCATGTGCTGTATCTTATTGATAAAAACTTTCTCTAATTCATATAAATACCTGGCATTGCAGCAATTAAAACATTTAAATGGTAATTGAAAAATTAACAGATTGGATCAACAATAGGAAAAGGATTTGTCTGTGTGCTTCTAGAAAGATTACAGCTTGGGCACCCCCTGAACAGATTGACTGTGTCAAGAAGGGTTATGAGTCAGAATTGACTCAATGTCAATGATTTGTGATACTTGAGTTCAAATTTTATTGATTATACTGTTAGAGTAGGAGTTAGATAAGACCATTTCTAATGGCACTTATGTTGTGGCCTCTAGGGACCTTGGTAGGGTTTGTCTTTGGCCTCCTTCAGTTATTATTCCATATTTTCTTTCTCATTTATATACACCCATAATGACTTATTTTCTTTTCTTTTTCTTTTTCTTATTACTGAAGAATTGTGTGCAGATATATTTTACTTTTGATACATTTTTTTCCACGTAAGTTGACATCTAGAGTTCAGTTTGCAGGATAATTATTTATTATTATTATTATTATCGTTGTTGTTATTTAAGATTGTACTCTGTGACCAGAACATAAAAGAAGTCGAGTTTGACATAACTAAGGCATAAATAACAATGTCAGGAATGAGTGTGAGAACAAAATGGCCTGTGAAATATTTCTGCATCGTAACAACATGGAAAGGCATGCCTGCATCTACTTTCTTAGTCTCTCATGTATTCCCATTATCCCTAGGATATCTTAAATGAGGAGAGATTACATAAGGTTGATTCTTGAAAATTATTACCTGAAGACTCTCTGTTAATAGGCCTTCTACCAACTTGACAAAAAAGAACAAGTTGGTGGTTGTTATGTGGCACTGAGTCAGTAGATTGTAAATTTTTGTGTCTGTTACAATATATAATGATCCATTTATTAAATTTTCTATATTTGTTGGCATACAAGGCATAATAAGTAGCATTGGAAGTTGCTCAATTATCAATGTAAGTTACTGTAGATAAAGGCCAGCTAGTTACATTGTGATAAAAATAATGATTCAATTCCTTTTGATGGATTGTGACAGTATAAAGTATTCAGAGTTAAAAAAAAGAAGAAGAAAATAAATCACACAATTGATTAAACAGAAAAGGCAAATTTAAAAAAAGATTTAGTTTGTTTTCCAAATTCTTAGTTCCTAATTCTATCAACAATAATTTAAATAAAAACATTTCATCTCACTGATTTTTTAAAATATTTTTATTGGTTTTCATATAATTCCTCTACATTATGTTTCATTGATATGTTGTTGGTTTTAGGTGCCATCAAGTCTCATAGTGACTATATGAACAAGAGATCTGAAACTAACCATATCCAGTGCCATTCTCACACTTCCTAACACACAAGAGCCCATTGCAGCAGTCACCTTGCCAATCCACCTGATTGATGGTTTCCCCTCCATCGCTGGCAAATTATGGCTAATGTTAAGAGGAATGGCAATCTCAGAACACTTAATTTGTGCATATACATCATCTAAGAAGCAATTTTCTGAAGATAAAAACAGAATGATAAATAGATAAAAAGTGTGTGTCATGGTTGTATCTTTCCTTCATAATGATTACATTTGTACGCTAAGCAAATAATTAAGAAATTATTCTATATGAACATCAATGTAGCTTTAGAATTGGAGGAAGACTCGTCAAAAACTTGCATTATGTGGGTGACATAACCTTGCTTGCTGAAAGTTATTAAAGTACTTATTGAAGAATATCAAAGACAACAGCTTTTATCATCAATGGCATCTCAACATGAAGAAACAAAAAATACTCACCTTTGGACCAACAGACAACCTCATGATAGAGAAAAGATTGATGTTGTCAAGGATTTCATTCTCCTTGGAGCACACATACCAGAACCTATGGTTACAGCACTCAAGAAATCGTACTAATGACACCCGTGTTTATCATGGCTTTGTTCACAATAGCAAGGAGTTGGAAAGAGCCTGAGTGCCCATCAACAACTGAATGGATAGAGAAGCTGTGGTATATTCACACAATGGAATACTATACTGCATTGAAAAACAAAGAACTCATGCAATATTATTCAAAATTAGTGACCCTGGGGGACATTATGCTGAGTGAAGTATCTCTGTCACACTGCATGGTGCCATTGTTGTAAAGCAGGACTGACCTCAGTGTTGGGAGGAGACTGAGAAGGATGGGTTCAATAAGGTATAATGCATTGAAACAGATGAGGGACAAAACTGCTTAAGAGGGAAAATTATTAAGGACTTTGTCATGACAGGAGTCCAGAGTGAAGGCTGCATAGCGGACTGGAACTGGAGGGAGGGATTGTAAAACAATGAAAGAATTTTTCTTTTATTTTTCCAAGAGGGTAGTGTTACTGGGGGGAGGGCTCGGTGGGGGGAGAAAAGTGCGACAATGAATAAATAGAAATCCAAAGTCTCTGTAAATTTTCTTTAAAATTAATAATAAATTTTTTTTAAAAAAAGTTCATCAACAAATTGTGAATTAAAAACAAAACAAAAAGAAATCATACTAGGGTAAAAAAGGCTGTCAGTGGCTGCTTTAAAATTCTAGAGTACCCAGTGGTAGATGGAATTTGCTCCAGGACTTAAGAACCATAAATGACATAGCTGAGCCTCTACATCTTCTGGTTCCTAACCTCTACACTATAATAGACAAAGTGCTAGTCTATAGGCCTTTTATTGTAAGAACCACCTTCCCTTCTGTAACTTGTTTTGTGCCACTATTAGAACCTCTACTCGGAATATTATTGCTTTTTAATTTTTGACTCATGTACTTTTAACTTGTTAGTTAAATTTGTGTCTTCTAGGCTGCAACACTTCCATGATACATCTTCAAGGATTTGAACATGTACGGCTAAGCACAATTGATAACAGTGCATCTAAATTCCAAAATCAATCTCCATAATAGTCTATGTGTTTCCTACTGCCAAAGGGGACCTTTGCAGTAGTGAGAGAAGATCTTCACCCTGAAACTTGCAGTGTCCCTTTTCAGCAGGAAGTAGCTAAGCGAATACACCATCCCCTTTTCCTTATGAATCAGGGTGAAGTCTCTCTCAGGGAGGAGTGATAGGGAATGGCAAAGGACACACTGACAAAGGAGATTAATCAGAACTGACTTTGATAAGCACTGTGGCAATTGGACAATTAAAAAGACATGGGGGGGGGAGAAGAACGAACTGGGGAGGAGGGTAGAGAAAACAGTGCAACAATGAATGAATGACAACCCAAAATCTCTGTAAATGTTCATTAAAACTAATAAAATTTAACAATAATTTAAAAAATTTTGAAGAGTAAGGATGTCAGTGGAAAAATTAAGGCCCACCTGATGCAAGGTGTAGTATTCTTAATTGTTTCTTTTGACTCTAAAAGTTAGTAAGTATGGAAGACTGAAGAATATTCAACGTCTTTATAATGTGGGATTGGTGAAGAATAATGGACTCTTAAGGAGCAGCAAGACTCTCTTGAAGGAAGAACAATAAGGATGCTCCTAAGAGCAAATATAGTCTCACATACGTTGAACTCATTGTCAGAAGAGGTCAATCCTTGGAAAAGCCATGCTGAGAAAGAGGAAGCATCAGTACAATGAGGACAGTCCTTGACCAGATGGGTTGACACAGTTACTGCCTCAATGGTTCTGAGCTTGTTGGAAAGTGTTTAGATGACATAGGATAGGACACGTAGTAGATTTGTTGTATATAGGGTCATTAAGAGTTGTAATTAACTCAGTGGCACATAGCAACACTCATAACAAGAACATTCAGAAAATAAAGTAGCTGATGCTTGTGGATGTAACAACTTGTATATAAAATAAACCATTTCTACATGAAAATTAGTACAGATAATTATCATATAAAAGGCAAAAGTTCAATTAGAAGATCTTGAAATTCAGTAACTCAAACTGTTAATTTCCCGTAAGACCTGCTTTTATTTTGTTTTGAGTTCAGGACACATTTTATTTGTGCAAAGTAATTTTTGTAAAATTACATTAATATTGAAAGAATCTGTTTTTGAAAATAATGTATTCGAATTTTGTAAATAAACTAGTAAAAAATTAAAAAACAAAGCAAACACTGCCTGCCCAAATTCCAACATAATAAATAAGGCAAAACTTTTAAATATAAAAAAAAATATATTTACAGTATACAGTAAAGCAGGAGTGGCATCTACTTCCTAAACAACATACCTCTGAAAACTGAATTTTGAGAAACAACAATAGTTGATAGTTATAGAAAGCCTTCAGGTCTTTATTTCGTAGAGTTGCTATGAGTCATGCTGGACTCAACGACAATCAATAACAACAACATAATAAATAGTATTTTATGACATTTTTCTTGGCACCTCATTTTATAACATTTCTCTGCACATCATATATATATTTCATATACACACATATGTATAAACTAAATATCATATGCACATAATATATACATATTAAATATATATGATACATCTGTGAATATTTTATGTCTTTTCCCCTCTAAGCCTATGAAAAACAATTTCCCTCTTTTTTTTTCCTTCTGGTTTCATGAATATTAAAGCGTCTTAATGGCATGCTAATAAAACTATTCACTTGCTTAATGGAAGGTTGGTAGTTCATTCTCACTGGAGCTCCCCTAGGAAGAAACATATGGCTGGTAGCTGGCTTTGAAGATCCCAGCCTGAAACACTCTGTGGGAAAAGTCAACTATGATCCTAGGTTTGCTACAAAGTAAAGTCAACTGGATAACTTTGTTTTAATTGTATGTACCATGGATATTAGAACAAAAGCTAAGGGTAACTGAAAAATGGTTTTTATTAATATACACAAAAACATTCAGCTAAAATGAATGGAAAGTAGCATACTAAAACTAGGTCTGACATCACTAGGTTTGCAAAAGAAGGCTGTATAATCTTTGCCAAGCTCATGAACATTTCTAAACCCTTGTTTCTAAAGCAACAAACCTTACTTTTACTGTGACAGTAAGTTAAACAAGGCAAATAAATCATAAAGTAAGTAGTCATTAAAAGTTAGTTAAAACAAATCAACCACTAGCCCATTTAAGTTTAAACAAATACGTAAGTTCCAAACTAATAACAAAACCAACAAAATGAAAGAATGGGGTAAACATGAAGGACTCTCAGAAGAAAAGACTATGGACTATTTATTTACATTTTATTTACTCTGTTCCATTGTCATTCTTAAATTGCACAGACATTTCACATGAAAGTTCTATACATCTGTTTCATGGTTTATACCAAATCATGGTTGTTGTTGTTGTTGTTGTTGTTATGTGCTGTCAAGTTGCTTGCGACTCATAGCGACCATATGTGCAACACCTCTAAACGCTGCTCTACCCTGTGCCAATCTCACTGCCTCTGACACACCCATCCCGATT
>NW_006400049.1:1279868-1289376 GCF_000299155.1 Elephantulus edwardii | reverse complement strand
TGAATTGGGAAAATCTACCGTTGTCTCTCCAAACTTTTAAAGAGCAAGAATGTCAGTTTATAGACTACAATGAGCTTAATCCAAGTCATGCCCTTTTAAAATTACTTTCTGAGCATCTGAATATTATCTGAAGAAACATCTGAATGTATCTGAAAAAGAATTGTTTTTTGAATTATGGTGTGAGAGAAGTGTACTATCTCTTGAACTTCCAAAATAACTAAAAATCTGTCTTGCAGAAAGTATCTCCAGAGTGTTTCTTAGCAGCGAGGATGGTGAAATTTCTTCTCACATTCTTTGTACATGTTGTCAGAAGGGCCAAGTCCTTGGAAAAAAGACCTCAGGCTGGAAAAAGTGGAGAATCAAAGAAAAAAAGGGACACCTTCAACTAAATGGGTTAACAAAGTGATTGTAATAATGGGGTTGAGCATATCAGAAATGGAGAGGAAGGTACGAGACAGGAAAAGGTTCAAATCTGTTTTTCACAGATCTGTCGTTTACATAGTTGATTCAATATCATTTAACAACAACAACAATACCAAATATTTAGCCCTAAGATTGTAAATTTGGTTTGAATTACGAGTTGATAATCCAAGAAGCAGAAAATCAGAATGAATGAAGAGTAAATATTCCTGAAAACTACTTTAATTCTAAAGGTTTGTTTACAAATGTCTCTCTTTTATTGCTTTAATTTTCTTTCTACTCTTTGTGTTGAGGTTAATTTTATATTTGTCTCTATGTTAAAAGAGTGAAGTAACAAAGGGAAAAAAGTTCTTTTCATAATTTTAAAGTTAGTAAGTACTTTTTACTTCCTTTGTCTCCAGTATTTTAATCCATAAACTCTGGTACCTTCAAGAAAGCAAAAACTTTGACGAAATAAACAGTTTTTTCGCATTTGCTGTCCTTATAAGTAAGCATAACACACTCTTATATAGTCAATTAATATTTTTCAATTGAATTAATTTTACTTGCTTATAAATTTATGGAATCTTAAGTATAGCTTTTTAAATATTTATTGCAATTTTGTTGTGCTTTTGACACAAGCTGTTGACTGAAGATTTACTCCTTAATGTGTGCTTTGAATTGAAATAATAGTTTTTGAAATGATGTTGATTAGTGCTTAAGGACATTAGATATTTTGTTTCTCTTTAGGCATTTTGAGTCTTTCAAGTGTCTTCTTGACAACGGGCTGCTAAATATATGGAAAATTGTTCATTTTATTAGTTTATAGAAATTATTATTTCTGTATGTTTTTTGATTTTGAGACTAATCAAGCACATTGCTTAGTGTGTTGGCAGTATTGCTGTGAGATAATTGGTTCTTTGGAAGTAGACTTTAAAGCAGTCATCTGAAGAACTAACAAACTTATCCCAAGGGTACAGAACAAATAGAAGGTGGAGAAAATTTAAGGTGATTTATTTCAAATGTCAAAAGATCTTTTAGTATTGTTTTTAAAGAAATTGTAGTATTCGGTTTTTTTCCCTGTGATTTCTCTCTGCTGTCAGATTATGCTAGGTTATTAATTCCTCTTTTAAAAAATTTCAATATGATTAAAATTGAACTCTCCATCATATCTTTCACAATGGGAAAGTGAAGGTGAGATAAACAATTTATGGGGATTAAAATTTTTCTTTGTGACCATCTCTAATTATTAATATCAGTGAATGTTAGATTTGTATTGGATTAAAGCTTTTCTAACAGATACTTAACTTTTTAAATACTCCTTTTTAAATAGAGCCTGTGATACTCCCCTCTATCTTAGTAGTACTTTATTTTCCAAATGATATGCTAGCTATAGTAATTGATCTCTCAATAAATCAGAAGGAAATGAGACATTTAAGACATACATTAAATTGTTTTACAGATTAGTGTAAACTTCTATTTATATATTTTAAATACCAAGGATTAATTATGAAGTATAGCTTTTTTGATCAAATAGCAGCATGAAGGATCAAATTCTTTGATATATTTGAAATTTAATCAGAGGGATTAGAAATTACTCACCATAATAACTTATTTCTAGCAATTTATACCATATATCAATTGAAACAGAACAAAAGGACAATTGAGGTAAATCACATTCATCAAATATACATATATAAGAAAATGAGTAATGATTCTTTTGAATATAGATGCAAAAGAGGAAATGTTAATGTGGCTTAACTTTTTCACATATTGCAAGGTATGGTATGTAGAGTTACTATAGTTCACTGAGGGTTACTAACAGTGATGGAGTACGTGCAAAACAACTTGGCTGTACCGCTTGAGAGCAGGTCAAGAGTGCCAAGATGAGTGGGACTGAAAGCAGCCCCAGACTTCCTTAAGCACAGACCACCAAGAAGGGGACTTGGAGAAATTTCAGTTAAATATAAAAAGTTACTTGTGTTCTTGATAATGTTGTTATGATTACAGTAAAATCCTTCTATGAGTACAAGGATGTTCCCTTGGAAACTATTCACACTTATCTATATTATGTCTCATGGGGCTCACCGTGACCTAGGTTAACTGCTTGGAAGGCAGCTATGCTTTACCATTTACCCACCCTATGAAATAATGCTTGACTGTATGTTTTAATTTTCTGCTAATAAAAGCAGGGGCTCTGAAGCTGTTTGGGTCCTGAGTGAGCTCTTGACCCTCTGGAAAAATTATGTTTCACTTTGCTAGTCTCCTTTCAGCTCTACTCATGAGAAACAACAATAGAGTATTTACAATCTCTAAATAATTTTCTAGTAAATACTTTAATATAGCAATTGATCATTTGAATCTTCTTAACACACAAGAATTAGTGAAAAGGTCTTCTTGAATATTTTTTAGACACACGAAGTGGTGGAAATGTCTTGAAGGCTAATAAAGATTTATCCCTACCTTATTGTTCTAAATAGTCTACTTGAATTATTGAATGACAAGGAAGTATTTTCTGGTGTATGTAGTCTCAGACTCCTTTCTTATGATGACGTACTCTAAAGATTTCTTTGATAAATAAAATAATGAATGTAAGGATCAACATCAACCACAGTGCATAACAAATGAGGAAAATTGCCAGCAGAGTTGAGGGGAAGTTAAGAGATACATGGGATATATATTAAAAGTAATACTAAGATAAATCATAGATTGTGTATTGTAGATCATGATCAAGTACTAAGTCTTTTGACCTAAACTCATATATTAGAAAAACTCTGAAGCATTGAATCAGTTTGTATAAAGTGCTTGGGGAGATGTCATTGCTAATGCTTTAGAAATGATTGTTGTTGTTGTTGTTGTTATGTGCCTTTGAGTTGCTTGTGACTCATAGCTACCCTATGTACAACATCCCTAAACTCTGCTCTGTCCTGTGCCAATCGCACCATCTCCGATACAACCATCCCGATTATCCCAGTCACTGAATCAATCCACCTCATAGGGGGCCTTCCCCTTCTGTGCTGTCCCTCCACCCTCCCAAGTATGATGTCCCTCTCCAAGGACCTGTCCCTCCTTGAAACATGTCCAAAGTATGCTAGACATAACCTTAGAATCCTTGCCTCCAAGGAGCAGCCCGGTTTGACCCTTTCCAGGATGAATATGTTTGTTTTCCTAGCAGTCCCTGGTACATTGAATACTCTTCTCCAGCACCACAGCTCAAAGGCATCAATGCTCCTTCTATCCTCCTTAGTCATTGTCCAACTCTCTGATGCATAACAAGTGGTAGCAAAGACCATGGCCTGTATCAGAAGCACCTTAGTCTCCAAAGAGACACCATTGCTCTTCAGTACTTTGGAGAGGTCCCTAACAGCAGACTTTCCCATGCCAATACGTCTTCTAATTTCCCGGCTACAGATGCCGAGAGTGTTGACTGTGGAGCCAAGCAAACTGAAGCTGTGAACAATCTCAATGTCTTCACCATCCATCCTGATGCTGCCAGTTGGTCCAGTGGTGAGAATCTTTGTCTTCTTGACATTGAGCCTCAATCCATATTGGAGGCTGCAGTCCTTGACCCTCTGCAGCCCTCTTCAGTTTTAGCAAGCAGAGCTGTGTCATCTGCATAATGCAGATTGTTGATAGATCATCCACCATTCCTGACCCCAAATTTATCCTCATAGAGCCCAGTCTCTTGGATAATCTGTTCTGCATACATTTTGAAAAGGTATGGAGCTAGGACACATCCCTGGCATACGCCCTTCCCAATTTTGAACCATGCAGTGTTCCCGTGCTCTGTTCTGATGACTGCCTCTTGGTCCATAGGTTTCTCATTAACATGATAAAGTGTTCTGGGATTCCCATTCTTCTCAGAGTCAGCCACAGTTTGTTATGATCCACACAAACACCTTTGCATAGTCAATGAAACGCACATATACATTCCTCTGGTATTCCCTGCTTTCAGCTAAGATCCATCTAACATTAGATACAATATCCCTAGTATGCCATCAAATTGGTTTCAAATCATACTGACCTTATGTACAGCAAAACAAAATACTACTCAGGTCTGTGTCATATGCACAATATCTTCTCTTCCTGAATTCAATGTTGCAATGATATTAACAGTCCATTTCATTGCAGATCTTCCTCTTTGTCACTAGCTCTCGACTTTACCAAGCATATGTCTTCCTTCAGAAATTAGCATTTCCTGATAACATGGGCAAAACATGACAAATTAAGTCTCATCATCCATTCTGGCTATACTTCTTCCAAGATAGATTCATTCTTCTTTCAGCAGTCCCTGATATGTTCAGTATTCCTCAGTAATGTCACAATTTAAAGACATCAGTTCTTTTTAACCCTTCCTCTTTCATTATTCAACCGTCATGTGAAAATGAGGCAGTTGAAAACAATATGGTTTCATTAAGATGCACCTTCATCCAAAAAGTTACATCATTGTTCGTTAGCACTTTAAAGAAGTTATTGGTAGGAAATTTGTTGATTTCAATACATCGTTTGATTTCTTGTTTGTTACTTCTATGGGCATTCGTTGTGGATCAAGCAAAATGAAATCTTTTACAAATTAAATGTTTTCTCAACTTATTATGATGTTACTTATTGGATGTCTTATTGGTGTTTTATGTTGAGGTATAATCCATTTTTAAAAGTGTAGCTTTCTCAGTAAGTTTTTCTTTATAATTACTTAAAGTCTTCATTTTCTACCAGGAAAGTTGCATCGTCTGTGTATTGCAAGTTGTTGATTAGTCTTCTGCCGGTACTAATTCTGCATTCTGTTTTACATATTGTAAACTTCAAATGATTTTCTCAGCATGCAGATTGAATAGGTATGGCAAAATGTTACAACCCTCACACATGTCTTTCCCAGTAATAGTGATGATAGAAGAATTTCTTCTATTGGAACAGAGGGAACATGTGGGTGCTGAGATGCTCCAAGATCCCTATATAAAGTTACATAAAGTTTTGAGCTTTTCTGCTCTGGAGTATTTGTTTCATGTATCACTCTGAGATTATCCAATTACATATGTGCTTAAATAAAGAATAATGAGAGTCGCTGAATAGATTATTCCATCCCTTTGTACTCTTATCTTTTCTTGTTGGTTGCTGCTCAGACTCTGAATCTTGGTAAACCCAATCACAACACAAAACAGTGTTGCCCAATCTTCCCCATTTCTCCTGATTCATTGCATATTAAGCTGTTGTGCTTAATAGCTTTTTAACTGAAAGACTTTAGGAAGTAATTGGGAGATATTTTCCCATAGTCTGTTTTAATTATGGAGTTCATACAGTGTTTATATTTGAGAAATCTTAACTGGGAAACACTCTCAAACCCCATGTATGAAAGGTGTGCATTTTACTACTCAACCATCACGACAACATTTTTAGCTATAAACACTTTGAATTGATGTTCTCAATGTGAAGATAATAATTCAAAGCTAGGTCATCATACTTCCATAGTCCTTAAACCTGGCCTCCTCTTTGTGGTCTGTGGTAGATTATCTTGAACATTCTTTGAGAAATATAAAAATATCTGTCCCATTTCTGTTTGGGTAAAGCCTGAGGAAATGATGGATACAGAGATGACAGTCAAATCTATGACACAGCAATTAAATTTACTAAGCTCATTGTAAAGCAATAAAAATAGAAATACGGAGAGGAAAGACAGCCTTATTAACAAACGTTCATAAAGGAAAATTTTGAGTCAACGTAAGTAACATATGTCATCTATTGACCTACTAAACTCACATACTTTAGGCATGTGGTCAGGAAGGACCAGCTCTTGGAAAAGGACATCATTCTTGGAAATGTGGAGGGACAGCACAGAGACCCTTGATTGAGATGGATTAACACACTAAGAGGATTAATGGGGGTAGGTGTGTTAGAGGCAGTGAGATTGGCTCAGGATAGAGCAGAGTTCAGAGCTATTGTACAAAGGGTCACTATGAGTCTCAAGCAACTTGACAGCATATTACAACAACTGACATATATGGTGGGAGGTGGCAAATGAAAAGACTGAGAAATCCGTGGTGTTGCTTAAACAGACATTTTGATGTGTATCAGATTTACTAAATACTGAATCAATCGGGTCAAGTATATCACAGATGATGAGGATGGCACAGGATAGGACAGGGTTCAGGTCTGCTGTTTATAGGGCTGCTACTTGACTCAGCTGCTCTTGACAATGATAACAACAAATCGTTTATTGACCAATGATTTCCATATTTTATTTTTAGTTCAAACACTATTTCTGAAAACTCAAGACATGTTTTCAGCATCTGCCTTTATTTTTCCATTTTTCTGTCATATGTAATTAACCTTTTCAATAGCATATAAAGTTAAATTTAACATGTTTTGATTAATGTGCGTTTCTGAGATTGTTAACTTCTAGCTTCTCAAATTATTAGCACGTCGTAAATGGAGGACATGAGCTCCTTTCCTTCTTCCACTCAAATGCAGAACAGTAAAATATGTCATGGTGACATTGTCAGGTTTTGTATACATTTCCATGTTTTTCCCCCCTCTACTTCCTTTTTTGAGTTTGTGTCTTTTCCTTCTCCTCTGGACTGTTTTTATTTTCATTGACAAATCTGTTTATTTATATGAAGACTATTTCCAAATATCAAATACCTGTGGAATACAAACTACCTGAAGTCAAGGCTTTAGATAACTTTGTGTACTACTGTATTTCCAGCACCTAGAAGATTGTCTCAGCCCTCAATCATCTTTTATGGATTACTGAATGTCATTTATAACCACATATTTTATGAATCTATCTACAAATTGCATTTGTTTCCCTTGGGACATATGTTGAATAAATGCTTAATGAATATGTAGAATTTTCGAAGATGCCTTAAATTTGACATGTCGTCACAGAAAAAATTTAAATTTCAAAGTAGCCAGATGAATATAAACATTACATGTTTTGATTAATGTGCATTTTTTAATTTGCCAACTTCTTAATTCAAATAGTATATTAAATTATGTCAATACAATATATGAGAAAATACAGGAATAACATTTCAAAGCTTATCAAGATAGGAGCACTTGCATTTTAACTTTTATTTATGTATTTTAAATTGACTAGCAATGAAAACTATTAATTCAAGAATGAAGTGATTAATTTTTTTTCCAAAATAACAATGTAATTTATTATTTCTACCACATAAGGCCCTGGACACTTCCATAATAGAAGACATTTGCTGCTATTGTAGTAAAAAAATAAATTATGCAGAATAAACATAGAGAAACAATACACTAGTGGAAAGTATCAGTTGGAATAGCAAGCTTGTTTTAGGATTCAATATATCAATAAAATCTCTCTATACAGAAAAAAGAGTTGAGAGCAAACAGGATTATCAAGGAGGAGTAGAACTTCTTGAAGCTTCTGATTCATGATTTTTGCGTTTTTTGACAATTTAAAAGAATTGTCACGTTTCAGTTTTAAAGCATCAATTCATTCTCAAGTTCTTATTTGAAAGCATCATTCTACAAAAGTTTATGAATTTATGTTTTTACACTTGAATATTTGACACATAAGGTGTTTAGCTTGGATTTTTTATGTTTTATGAACCTAAGCTCTTTTTTACAGATGTCTACTCAGTTTCCCAATAACTTTTATACCATTTTTTTCTTCCTTAATTTAATATACTATGCTGTATTGTTAACATCCTATTATTTTCCATGGACTCCATCGATATCTTCCCTTTCATTGTAAGGCTATCAAGGAAAATTGTAATGATTTTTAGATAGTATTTCTAGTTTTCAGATTTGTATAATCATTATTAAGATGGCCATACCCAATTTTGCTTGTTGAAATATCTTATATGCATGCATTATATTTGTTACTACTATACAAAAGGCAAGCTCTCATGATTTGATGGGTAAGGAGTTATGTTGCTGACTCAAAAGACAAGCAAGTCAAGTCTACAAGCTAGTATGAGGAATAAAGATGTACAATCTTCTCCTATCTTTTGGGAGTCTCCTCTAAAACATGACTTACAGACCCTTAAAACCTACTGAAGAGTCAGCTACGAGTTGGTTCTGCCTCATTGCCATATAACAATAACTAATTAACTAGTGTTATTGTTGTTAAGTGCCATCGAGGTGATTACAACTTATAGTGACACTGTGAACAACAGGTATGACTTACCCTGTCATGCACCATCTTCACCATGTGTAACATCTCATGCCCATGGTCATAGTCACTATCAATCAACTTTGTTGAAGATCTTCCTCTGTTTTTCTGATCTTCTGCCTTTCCTATTATGATGTCCTTTTCCAAAACCTGGCCCCTCCTTACAACTTATCTAAACTATCACACTTGTTGTACTGCATTGAGAATTTCCACTGTAAGAGTCTTTTAAATATACGTAACAAGGACACATGCTTGATTTAGGTTATGGTCTTTTCAATAATATGCTATGCATCTAAGGTCTGGATAATGAATAAGGATGGCAGAAGAATTGATTCCTTTGAGTTTTGGTGTTGGAAAAGATTTCAAATGTCCTATGGACAGCCAAAAGAACAAACAGATACATCTGGGGAAAACCATAGCCAGAGTGTTTCTTTGAGGGAAAGATGGTGAAGGTCTGTCCCTTCTACTTTGGAAATGTTGCTAAGAGATGTATTCCTTGTACAGAAACACGATACTTAAAAAGTTAGAGGGTCAGAGAAAGAGAGGAAGACCTCCAAAAAGTGACTGCAGTAATTAGCTCAAGTATTTTGGAAATGATGAAGATGTTATAGAAGAGGAAAAGGTTCAGATCTGTTTTGCATAGGGTTGCTATGAGTTATATTCAACTTAATGGTACCAAACAGCAACAACAGTAATTAAACAAATAACTCTGTAAATGAAGAAAACAAAATCTAAATGGAGAAAAAGAAAGTATTACAAAAATGGTTTGGAATATTTGGGGGGAAAAGGAGTGAAATATAGAGAAATTCAGAAAATCAATAAAAAATATGACCTGATTTCTGTTAAAAACTTGGAGAAGGTCCTTGTTGTTGTCGTTATGTGCCGTCGAGTCACCTGCGACTCATTGCGACCCTATGTACAACAGCCCTAAATTCCGCTCTGTCCTGTGCCAATCGCACTGCCTCT
>NW_006400049.1:1274626-1276603 GCF_000299155.1 Elephantulus edwardii | reverse complement strand
AAAACCCAAACAGGAGCATTATTCATCAGATTACCGAGTGATCTGATTTCAGTCAATCACAGAATGTACAGTGAGTATTTAGAAATAAAAATACATAATGCGAGAAAATCTCAGGAAAGAGCTGAGCAGACTAGATCAAATCAGCACTTGATTGATTTCAATATGATGCTCCACTTGAGAGATAGAATCTATTTTTAGCCAGGTGAAATAGAACATTTCTTTTACTAATTCTTGTAAGCCTTACTCATATATGAAAATGTAAATAAAATCTCCTCCTGAACCAAACATTTTCAGATAGTTTCCTTTAACAAATAAAAGAATCAGTGCCCTTGAATTGTGGTGCTGGAGAAGAGTCTAGAACATATCATGGACTACCACGACAACTAATAGGTCTGTCTTAGAGAGGGTGAAACTAAATTTCTCTCTGGAGGTTAGGATTTTTAAGCTTGATCTCACATACTTTGGACACGTGGCCAGGAAAGACTAGTCTGTGGAGAAGGACATCATGCTTGGAAGAGTGGAGGGACAGCACAGAAGAGGAAGATCCTAGATAAGCTGGATTGACACAGTAACTGGGGCAATGAGCTTTGGTGTGTCAGAATTTGTGAGACTGGTTCAGGACAGGGCAGTATTCAGAGATGCTGTACCTAGAGTCTATGGGTCGCAAGCAATTTGACAGCACATTAACAACAACAATTACAAAATCCTGTTGTTTTCTATATATACTTTTCTAAGTATTAGAGAACATTTGACTTAAAATATGCTTGTCAAATTAAATATGATATTAATTTTCCAATATACTTGATATAACTTTATCATTCTCTTTGATGAGGAACAGATTTTACAGATCTGGATTAAATATTATCTGTCAACCAAATATACAAGCTTGGAGTGACAATAATTTTGTGGGGGCAATAAAAATATGCACGAATTGTGGTATATTCACGCAATGGAATACTACGCTGCATTGAAAAACAAGGAACTCACGCAATATTATTCAAAATGGGTGACACTGGAGGACATTATGCTGAATTAAATATCTCAGTCACAAAAGAACAAACACTGCATAGTGCCACTGCTGTGGAATGGGACTGACATCAGGTTTAGGGTAAGAATGAGAAAAAGTGGATGAATTATGTATATTGCATTGAAACGGATGAGGGAGAGAACAGTATAAAAGCAACATATTATAGGGCATTATGATTATCATGAGTCCAGAATGAAGGTTGCAGAGTGGAGTATACTTGGAGTGGGGATCGGGGGAGTGCGGGGGGATTGTATACCAATGAAGGAATTTTTCTTTTACTTGTCAAAGAGAAGAGTGAACTGGGGGTAGGAAATAAATATCTCTGTAAATGTTCATTGAAATTAACTTATAAAAAGAATATGCACAAATAATAAATTTTGTATTTGCTGCTGCAGTGCTATGAAGTCCAAACTGGTTGATGCGTTTATAAATATCAAATTCTACTTGAAGGGAAGATGATTTTAGTGACTATTTTCATGGTAAAATTAAGTTTCAGAAACACCATCAAAATATATTCTTACATATGATCCTGCATAAGAAGATAAGCTTTCTCAATCCAGAGCTAAATATTCCCTAAGTATAAAGTATACTTTATTTTCTATTTTATGGTAAGGAAAAAAATACTGACATGAGAAACCTCCACTGGTATATTTAATTTAATTAATGAAAATCAATAAAGTATGTATAATTTTAGGGTTGTTATGAGTGGCAGGCGACTCGATGGCACATAACAACAACAACAACATGAATAACTTAATAAAAATAAAGAAAAAAATAAGGGAAATGACCCGAAGGGGGGAAAGGGAGAATGCTGTATATAATTTACGTGAATCTCTGCTCTAACGTCATTCTTTCTAGAGTTAGAAATACAGAATAGATAAGAGTTAGACAGAAGATTTTGGCATTTAAATTTACACATTGGCATGTGCCTCATACCAAAGTGCATTCCT
>NW_006400049.1:1272139-1274526 GCF_000299155.1 Elephantulus edwardii | reverse complement strand
TTTAATTTTTATGTTTCATTTTTATTTTATGTTGATTTGCTTACAAAGTTGGTATACTTTATGCTTCACTTCACACTTTTCTTTATTCACATTGTGTTTCATAAAATTAATCATCTATGCTCATTATCACTCTGTCTTTTTAGGTCTCTGTCAAATCCTCCTCATTATCTTTACCCCTGCCCTCAAATTATGCAATGCTGTGGTTTTGTCACTACTCATCCTCTACTCTCTACTCTCATTCCTTCCACCCTTGGTTCCTCATACATATTTTACTATCCATCTATCAAATGGTCTACAATAATGGTCCTATGCAATATTTGACCTTATGAGACTGAGTTACTTCACTCAGCATAATGCTGTCCAGTCTTTCCCAAAGTATGTAGCATTTTTCAAAACTGTTACTCTTGAGTGTTGTACAGCAACCCTTTGTGTGAATGTACCACAATTTCTCAATCCATTCAGTTATGGTTAGAAATTTAGTCTGTTTCCATGTTCCTGCAATGGTGAAAACCGTTGCCATGAAAACTGATATAAAAATCTCCATTTGTATCTCATTTCTAATCCTTGGGGTATATTGATAGCAGTGGAATAGATGGATCATATGAGTTTCTATGTTAAACCATTTGAGGAAACACCAAACTGCCTTCCAAGGTGGTTGTAGAATTTTACAATCCCACCAACTGTGTATGAGAGTATTCGTTACACCTTTGCTATCAGCAACAGGGATATAGTCACTCACTGGGTATAAAGCACACATCTTCATTTAGAACTTTTTACTAGTTACTGAAAATATAGGGTGTTGAAATCCGCTCTTTAGTTTCCTATTTGGTAATTATCCTTCCTCTATAATGCAGTCTTTGTTTTAGTTGATTTTGAACACCTTTTGACTTGACTGCTGTAATATGACTCCTTAGTGACCTTATTGTCCTTGTTGTAAATTTTGTTATATTTGTGTAAGTTATTAATCTAGGTAAGAATTAGGAAAAAGTTTATAAAAAGCAAATAATATTCATGTAGTTCTTTATAACAGAATAAATACACCTTCTTGAGGAAACATTGGTGAAATATATACACTATCTATTTTGTTAGTTTGCATTTACATTCTGACAGAGAGAATTTTAGATGTGTGTGCTTGGATGCGTAACAGAAGCATACGTACATTTTTCTAGGAAAATTTTAGATTTAGAAATCACTAATATTTAAATACGCTGTCAATTTGCTTACTGATAGTCTCTCAGCTATGTAAGCACTTTGTGTTTATCTTTGTTTTTATTGGGAAGATAACAGGCATTTTAATAGTCCTGGCTTGATCTAGAGTGATAGTTATAGCTTTTCTCCAATCTTTCAAAAGCACTCTAAATCTTTGTAAGTAAAGGGAGATAGTTAAGATTTATTGTGTTTTCCAAATTTGCTGAGATAGAAATTTCTAAATATTTTATTGACTGACACAATGTCTACAACAATGGCCTCAAAGAGAGATGATGCACTATATAGAGACTAATGGTTTTGGGGTGTTTTTTTTTCTCTTCCCTGTTGCACATGGAGTCTTTGTGAGCTAGCAGCAACACTCCAATATCTAACAACAATAACAGCTAGTTTATGTGCCCATGTATATATGAAAAGTTACAGAACCACAGAACTAAATTAAAATTCATTAAAATATCATAATAATCTACAATTAATTCCAGGGAGGTTTTTTT
Organism: Elephantulus edwardii; assembly: GCF_000299155.1. Taxonomy (NCBI): domain Eukaryota; kingdom Metazoa; phylum Chordata; class Mammalia; order Macroscelidea; family Macroscelididae; genus Elephantulus; species Elephantulus edwardii. The sequence continues at coordinate 1,272,826 of NW_006400049.1, read as the reverse complement.
TCTTATTTAATAGAGTGATTGTAAAGGGAATACTATATTTTTTTCTTCCATAGAGTGATTGTAAAGGGAATACTATATTTTTTCTTCCAACTTCTTTTTCCGAATTGCCCACAGGCTTTATCATAGTTATGTGAGAAAGAAGGCTTCATTTCAAATATCTTAGCAGGTCTACCAGAAAAATTAGGAAATAATGAAGTATAAGTGATACTTATCACTTCAGATCTATTAAAGTATAATATTCAAGGGTAGTGAGAATATTCAATATAAGTAATACCTCTTGATTCTTATTTAATCATCCAAGTGTAACATAGTTTATTCATTTAAGTAGCTGATCTCTTTAAATTCTTACTAAGATTATCATAAGACTATTTTATTAAGTAATGCAATCCACATATCAAATGTCCTTACTATAGGAGCTTACACACGTTTCTTCCCTATGCCATACCAGTCATAACTAAGTTAGCCTTCTTTATTGTTCTTTCCGCCCCCCTTGGTTTACATACAATTATACATAACTTTATCATACTTTTGAAATTACCTAATTTACTAATTGGTTGATGTGTTCATTGTAGGAATTAAACTCGAATTAAACCTCAAAGATTACTTCTGTATTTTTTCACTATTGCATTCTTGTGACTAGACTGTATCTGACTTAAAGTGCTATAAGTAATAGATGTTGTTGTTGTT
>NW_006400049.1:1251030-1261379 GCF_000299155.1 Elephantulus edwardii | reverse complement strand
CTAGTGGTTTTGAGCCCCATGTCTTAGGGATTGAAGCATACATAGGTTCTCCTCCTGTAGGTTTTCAGAGGTAGCAAATCACAAGGGAGGAGATTGTCCATTTTTCTCTCTAGAAGTCCCCGGTGAATTCAAATTGTTTGCCTTTGGGATTGCTCTTGTGACCTAATGGCAAGAAGCTGTGCTGCAGTGCCAAACGGATGCTGTTCAAATCCACCAGCTGCTCCCTGGAAAAAGGATGAGCAATCTCCGTGTGTGTGTGTGTGTGTGTGTGTGTGTGACAAGTTGTGACTAACATTTAGAAAATGAGAATCCCAGAGCAGTCAATTGTGCTCATATGAAGTCTATACTTGGACCAGGAGGCTGTTGCGCCTTGTTCTCCAAAATTTTGAAGGTGTCAGGCTTGACCCGTGGGCATCTTGGAAAAGTAGTCATAGCCCCACCTGTGTTGTGCAGGGTCATCTTAGTCATCCCCTCCTGCACACATCTCCTCCCCCCACCGTGTCCTCCCTCCTTGCCTAATCTGAGGGGAACGTTGCATGGTTTAAAATTGAGAAAGGAGTGTGATGGAGGTTGTATTCCCTCTTCTTCATATCTATTTCTTCTTCATACCTATTTAATCTCTATGCTGAGCAACTTATTTGAGAAACTTGACACTATGAAGAGGAGTGGATTGGAAGCGTTTGCACATGACATAACCTTGCTTGCTGAAAGTGAGGAGAACTTGAGACACTTGTTATAGAAGATCAAGGATTCAGCCTTCAGTATGGATTGCATTTCAGTGTCACTCTTGCCAAATGCCATCAGGAAATCAAAAGACGAGTTGCTCTGGGAAAGTCTGCTGTCAGGGACCTCTCCAGAGTGCTAAAGAACGATGGGGAAAGTGTGCGTGATCCAGGCCATGGCCTTCAGTTGTTTTTTTTTTATCTTTCTGAGAACTGGATAATGGCTAATGATGTTAGAAGAATCAATGTTAGAGAAAGGAATTGAAAATAACATGGACTGCCTAGGGAACAAATAGTTCTCTCCTAGAGAAAGTAAAACCAGGTAGCTTTTTGGTGGCAAGAATTTTTAAATTTCATCTCTTGTACTTTGGGTGTGTTGCCAGAAGGGGTCAATCCTTGGAAAAGGACATCATGTTTAAAAGAGTGGAGGCTTAATGTACGAGATGAAGTCCCTGGATGAGATGAATTGACAGACACAGTGACTATGGGAATGGGGGCAAATGAACAGAGACATTGAAATTGGCTCATTTCCCCCCTCTATTTGAAGATTTTTAAAAAATTAATTTTAATGAACATTTATAGAGATTTTGGATTTCCATTTACTCACTATAGTATTTTTCTACCTCTGCCCTCCACCCCATTTGCTCTTCTCTTTGAAAAGCAAAAGAAAAATATTTTCATTGCTATACAATCCCACCCCAGCACACCCACTATGCAACCTTCATTCTGGAAATTGGCTCTTAATATGTCAGAGTTCAGAGCTATTGTTCATAGGGTCACGATGAGTCTTAATTGACTCGAGGGCCCATAACAACAACAACAACATCATATAGTCTGAATATAGTGATAGTTTACCACTTCTTTGCCAATTTGGATGTCTCTTTTCCCCCCTTCTTTTGTCTTATTGTCATAACAAGTACTTTCAAGTTTAAGAGATGATTTTCTTAATGTAACACATATTTTGATTTCTTGACTATCACTACCCTGTATGTTAATAGTGAATCTAAGTGAAATTAAATTGTTGACAATTTCAATCTGTTCTCCACTTAAAATTATTGGTGAGCTCTGGTGGCCTAGTGGCAAGAAGCTGCACTGCAATCCCTGAGGTCCGTGGTTCAAATCCACCAGATGCTCTGCTGGAAAAGGAGGAACAATCTCCTCCTGTACCACTCAGATCTGATTTGACAGTACACACACACACATAATACTAATTTTAAAAATTATAAAAAAATTATGTTGCCTATTTGTTCCATAGTGAAGATTCTTATTTTATTTATGTGAGAAGTAATATTTATTGAAAACTGTAGTCTAATGGTTTTCTTCAGAAAATGCCGTATGTTTTCTCTTTTAACAACTAAGATTAATGTCAACACCAATATCAGATAAAACATGTCATTAAAAGGAAAGTAATTGGTAAATCTTTAGGATTTTCTTCAAGATACCACTGGGTTAATTAAAATCATCAATCTTTCCAATAGCAGCATTTTTTTTTAACTTTGACGCCTTTCAAGGTCTCCAGAGTTGTCTATATTGATTCTAAATAGAATTTTAAAGTTATATGACTCAGATATGTTTGCATCATTTAAACAGCACAAAATTACATGTGCAAGATTCAGTTTAGTTTAATCTCTGGCTACATTAAATTTCTGTGCCTGCTTCTTATGTAAATATTACACTACCTGTGTAATGATGTTCCACTACTTCCCGAGAGATTTATCACAGCTCTTTCCTCTGAACTACATATCAAACAAGTGAGAGGCCTTTTCTTTTTTATTCATATAACTAACTAACACGATGCCATCAAGTAGATATTCTTGTTTTGTTGTTGTTGTTAGATGTCAACTAGTGGCTCATAGCGACCCTATGAGCAACGAATATGAACCCTGCCCTATCTTCCTATTATCCTCACACTTCCTGACACGCTAGAGCCCACTGCAGCAGTCACCATGTCAACCTACCTGAATGAAGGTCTCTTGTCCTTTGTTTCCCCTCTGCTCTTTCAAGCATCATGTCCCTCTTTAAGGAATAAACTCTCCTAGCAACATACCTGAAGTAAGTCTGGGGAAGCCTCATCATCCTTGCCTCCAAAAGGAACTCTGGCTGTACCCTCTCCAAGACATATCTGTTCTTTTGGCCGCCCGTGGGATGTTCGGTGCTCGTCTCCAACACCACAGCTCAAAGCATCAATTATTCCTCTGCCTTCCCTATTCCTTGTCAGCTCTCAGATACATGGCGAGTGATCAGAAAGACCATGGCCTGAAGCAGACTCCAATCAGAAGGATTATAATTTCCCATCAAAAGCTCCAGTGGGACAATAGCCAAATGCTTACTCAGCTGCTACTAGAAAATGTTTTCTATCTACCATCCATGAGGAAAAAAATGGTGTGGTCTGTTTCTAGAAAGATTTAGTCTTGCAAACCCCATGGGAAAATTCGACTTTCTCTTTTAGTGTTACTATGAGTTGGAGCCAAATCTACGAGCAGAATGGGGATTAGTTTGCTTGTCCTTGCTTAGTTTTGTACCAGCACCCAATAGAATTGAAAATGACATATAAAAATATATACATGTATTAAAACCAAAAAAAAGGAAAATCATTCTAAGGCTGACAGAGAAATGAATTAATCTTGTCTTAATGGAAGCCCTTTCTCTTAATTATTTATTGTGTGGACTTTTTAATATCAGGGAATGGATAAATTAAGTAATTTTGGAGATTTTCAACTTATCTATATATGGAATATATGAGAAATTTATTAGATCTTCTTATGGAATAACCAGAGCCCAAGTGCAAATTTGAAAAACTTGGAAAAGCTCACTTTCAATGAAATATAAGAAATATGAAGGGAGCTCTGGTGGCCTTGTTGCAAGAAGCAAACCCAAAGGTATACAGTTCGAATCCACCAGATGCTCCGCTGGAGAAAGAGGAGGAACTTGTTCCTGTGCCAGTTGGATCCAATTCGACAACACACAAGATGAAAATAAAGAAATAAAATCTTTTTAAAAAGTGAAAAAAAGGAAATATGAAAGGAATAAATAAATGTCTTTTAGAGGATTCAGAAAACAAAGTCCTCAGTGAGATTTCTTTTTTCGTTAAGAAAGCAAGTAAACTCAATACAAACAAGCAACAAGTAAAGAATTCCTCTCTTTCTGGTGAGAATAAGACCTACGCTCATCTAGATTCTGCTTATTCTTTGTCCTCAGACAGGCTGCTTTTTTTGAACTTCACACTTTGTACTGCTATGTATATGACACTGTGAAAACTTCTTGCCAAAAGTTATCAGAAAACAGTAGTCTATCTTAAAACATTTTACCCAAGATCTAACAAATTCAGTTAGAAATAATAACACCAGTCTCCTCTGAGCCTACTGCATCATCACACTCAGCCAGATTGTGCTCTGCCAAATTCATTTCAGGTTGGTTTTGTGGACTTTTGAGATTGGGGATAAAGAGCATATCAAATTCCTTTGTTTTACAAGTCTACATTCCAGGTGCCCCAGGAGCCACTGGTTGAGCAAAAAACATGGCCAACTCTGCAGAAATAAATAATTTTCCAAGTAAGAACCATCTAACTTCTCTATTAGACATTTATCTGAGTGAAGCCTATACAGGGATATAAATCTACTATAATAAACTGAATTTACATTACTAAATGTAACACTTAAATGTTTGTCCCATAAATTTTTCCTTTGGGTTGTTTCAATGAATTAAGGTCTTGTCTAACTCCTTAGACTCTCTGGAGTGATTTATATTTCATTGTCCAAAGAGAAATGACATAAAAATAAGTTCACATTTCAACACTTTTTTTCAACAAACATTTCTTCCAAAGTTTAAATGGCAGTCAACTTCACTTAGAACAAAGCAAAAATAAAAGAAAAAATTCACAAAAAGCAAACAAAGAAACAAAACAGAATTAATTCTCATCTAGAAAAATCTTCACGTTGTCAGAAAAAAACCTTGATCAGAGATAGAGAAGTATTGATTGCATTTTTAAATTGATGTTTATAAAAATGAGTCATAGTTCCTCTCTCTGTACTTCCTGCTTTCCCACTCATCCTATAGTCACTATGAAGTAGCGCTTTCTTAATTTTCTCAGTTTTCAAACATGTGCAGCTAACATATCCTTTAATTCAATAAGAAATAAGACAATAATCCCAAGATGTAGATTCAGCAATTCCCCTAGTTACAATGTTACTGGAGCCTTTTCTCGGGTTCATAATTGATTTGTTTGGAGTGGATTCCCCTAATGATTGTGAATGGGCTTCAGGGGGTTAGAGAGGATTATTTTCTAATGTGAATTCTGCACAAATACTTTAACAATAAATCTCAATGTTGCCTTAGGTCCTTTTCAATTGATTGTAGTATGAAAATACACATGAACAAAGTGATGTCAGATTCTACAGTACTTTTTTGAGGTGTGACTTATAAAACTCACAGAAAAATTCGTTCAGAAATTTGAATTCTCCCTTTTCCCCCCTCTCTTCAGAGTTATATATTGTGTTCACAAACTGCCAAATTTGTGCAATTGTCTTTATAATATTTTCAGTTATATTCTTTCAGGCAGCATCATCTTGTGTAATAATAAGCAAGTTCTGGGAATCAGAATCTATTCATCAAGAGTGAGTTTGATTTTTTTAAATGTTAATCTCTAGAGGAAGTAAATGCTTTTGTATTTTAATCTATAGTTCAATTACTTAAAATGTGAGAATCTCTTGTATTAAAATACAAAGAATGTTGGAATGAAAAGTTTAACGGCTCTTTGGACTTTATTTGGAGTACCTGGATGGTGCAATTGGTTAATTCTCTGAATTACAAAGAGAATGTTGAAGGAAAAATTTGTTAAAGGAGTGTCTCAAAAGAAAGATGTGGTTATCTACTTCCAAAATATTATTTTGTGATGTGCCAGACAAATCTTCTCTGATTTATAATGACAGTGTACAACAAAATGTGTGCCTTTAAGGTTCTGCTATTTAAAACACTGGAGAGCTCTGCATTGCTTCGATAAATATGCAGTTTTCATGAGTCGGAACTGATAGAAAATAGTTTTGTTTTTCATTGATGTGATACATAAACAATTGCTAACCTGCTGTTGTACCAGGGAGCTCTGGTGACCTAGTGGTAAGGAGTTGCGCTGCCAACTCATCTGGATGTGGTTTGAATCCACCAACTGCTCCATGGGAGAAAGATAGTGCAATCTTCTTGATCCTCTCATGCCTCTGAAGCTTGCTGGAGGATCATCTATGACTTGGTTTTGATTTAATGGAGCTTTGGTGGCCTAGTGTTAAGAATCTGTACTGCAGTCCTGAAGGCATGTGGTTCAACTCTGCCAGATGCCTCATGTCAGAAAGATGAACAATCTCCTTCGAAGTGATTACTGCCTCTGAAAACCCACTAGAGGACCAGCTATGGGTCACTTCTGAGTGGATGATACACAACGAAAACAGCAGTAACATTTGTACAGAGGAGATTACCTACAAATGCAAAATTAATTGTTTTTAAATAGAAACAATATTAAAAATGCAAAACTTAACTGCCATGAATTACTTCTGACTAACATCAACCCGCCAATGTATTTCCAGGACCTTAAATCATAACAAGAGGAGACTGCCCATCTTTCTTAGGTGGAGTAGCTGAAATATCCAAAAGCAATCTTTGGGTTAACAGCACAATTAGCTTTGAACTATATTATAGCTGCTTACCATGGCTTTGCTTTCTGTAAAACCAACCATTGAAGACATTCAAGTTTTAGGATATTCAATCTACAAGAAGTTTGATGAGTTTCTTATTTATCCACTGCTGTAGTCATTACCTCAATTTACTTATCTGACTATGAAATTATTTTTAATTTTCTATAGAGAAAAATACAGAAATGTACATAAGATTCTTAGCTAATCTACTATTTTCATAATTTTTATTAGGTAAAATAGTCTGATTTACCACTTATGTACTTGTTTATATTATGCTTTCACAATTGTGAGACATAAAATAAAGATAAATTAAAGGTTTAACACTTAGTAAACAAAAATCCCTTTCAACTAAAACTGTAAATTATCACTTCGACATTTTTTAAAGAATTAATAAATATCATGAAATAGGAGAGGAACAACAACAAAAAAACCTGTATTTCTAGACAAGCTAGTGTTTAGTAAATTCAAACCTGATGATTTTTTTAATTAAGATACTTGATGACAAAAATATTTTTATTTTGAAATAATAAAATATCTCTAAGGGAGAAAATGTTATTACCTCAAGAATTTAAAAGATAACTAGAAAAGTAAATGTATTATAATTCTTAGTGTTAAGTGCTATTAAATCTACTACACTCATAGAGATCTGAACCCTGTCCTACCCTGTGACATCTTTGTCACCTGTGACACTTTGGAACTAGTATTCTAGTCACAGTTTCTATCCAATTCACTGAGAATCTTCCCCTTCTTTGGTGACCTTTGACATTTCCAACCACACTGTTTTTTTCCAAGGACTGAATCTCCTAGTAACACTCCCACAGTATGTGAGATGAAGTTCTAGTATCTTTGACTCCAAGGAACATCCTGGTTGCACCTTTTTCAATACATAGGTGTGTGCCTTTTGGAAGTAAAGAGGATATTCAGAACTCTTCTCTAATATGACAACTCAAACAAATGATTAATTCTTCTAACATTCTTATGCATTGTCCAACTTTCAGTTGCGTATGAAAAATTAAAAAGATCATAGGTTGGATCAGGTGCACCCTAGTATTCAAGCTGACATGTTTGCTCTTCAGTGCTTTGGAGAAGTCCCTGACACCAGTCTTTCCCAGTGCAATATATCTTTTGATTTCATGACTGCTGGTGCAAAGAGTATTGAATGCAGATCCAAGTAAGATGAAGCAATAGACAATTTCTCTTTTCTCCATCTATCATGATAATGTCTTTTTGCCTGCTGGTAGAGTTTACTTTGCTTTGTATTTTCTTTTAATCATACACTGATTATTTTTTCAAAAGCATAGCTGGAACTCAGACAATGGTTCTTCATTTATTCAAAGGCATATTACAGATGTTGTGGTGTTTAGGTGCCATAAAGTCACCTGAAACTCATAGTGACACTACAATAGCTCTGCAGCCTTCCCTATCCTGAACCAGACTCATTGACTCTGACACACCTACCCCTATTACCCTAGTTATAGTGTTAATCCCATCCAGTTCCTTCTTCTGTGCTGTTCCTCTACATTTCCAAGCATGACACCTTTCTGCAACAACTGGTCCCTCCTGGCTATGTACACAAAGTATGTGAGACAGAGCTTCAATATTCTCGCTTCTGAGTGTCAATCTTCTAGACAGACATTTTTGTCCTCTTAGCAGTCTCTGGTATTTTAGATACTCTTCTCCAGCATCACAGCTCAAAGGCATCAATGCTTTTGTCATCCTTAGTCATTGTCTAGCTCTGTGATGCATAACATGTAATTGCAAAGACTATCACCTGGTTCAGGCACACTTTAGTCTCTAGATTGACATCATTACTCTTCAGTGCTTTGGAGAGGTCCCTGACAGCATATTTACCGAATGCAATTTGTTTTTAATTTTCTTATTGCTGGTGCCAAGAGTGTTGATTATGGAGTCAAGAAGCTGAAATTGTTAAAAACCCCAATCTCTTCTCCATCTATCATTGTGCTGCCAATTGGCTCCGTGGTGAGAATCTTTGTCTTCTTGATATTGAGCTTCAACACATATTAAAAAATACAACCCTTGATTTTCTCCAGTGATCATTTCAGAGCCTTCTCAGTTTTAAGAGGCAAGATTGTATCATTTGCATATCAAAAGTTGTTGATGAGTCTTCTTCCAGTCCTGATGCCAAATTTCTCCTCATAAAGCCTGAATGATGCTTACCATGTATTATTGAAAAGGAATGGAGACAGAATGCATCCCTTATGTACTCTGTTCCTGACCTTGAAACATGCAGTGTTTCCTTGATCTGTTCTGAGGTGCTGAGGACTGCTTCCTAGTCTGAACGTAAGTTTTCCATGAGCACAGTCAAATGTTCTGGATTTCCATTCTTCTCAAGGTTAGCCAAAATTTGTTATGATACATACAGTCAGATGTCTTGGCATAGTCAGACATCCTTATGGTACTCTTTGCTTTCAGTCAAGATCCATCTGAGATTGGCAATAATGTCATTAATTCCACAGCCTCTTCTAAAGCCAGCTTGTATTTCTGGTGGTTCTCTGTCAATGTACTGTTCCAGTCTTTTTTGGATAATCTTCAGCAGGCCTTTGTTTGCATGTAATATTATTTATATTGTTGAATAATTTGCACACTATGCTGGGTATCGTTTTGATGGAATGGGAATAAATACAGATTTTTTTTTCTCCAGTCAGTCGCCAGGTAGTTGTGCTCCAGGTTTCTTGGTACAACTTGGTAAGCACATCCAGGTCAGCGTCTGTTTAGTTGAATATGTCAATTGGAATTCCATCAATTCCTGGGTCCTTGTTTTTGCCAGTTCCTTCAGAAGAACCTGAACTTCTTTCCTCACAATGCCTCCTGATCTTATGTAGTATTGAATATACCATGGACTGCTAGAAATAGTTCATCCTAGAGGGAGTGGGGGTGAAGCCAGGCTGCTCCTTGGAGGCAAGGATTCTGAAGCTCTGTCTGACATACTTTGGACATGTTGCAAGGAAAGACCAGTCCTTGGAGATGGACATCATGCTTGGGAGGGTGGAAAGACAGTGCAAGAGAGGAAGACATTCGATGGAATGGGTTGATTCAGTAACTCGGGTAAATAGGGATTGGTGTGTCAGAGACAGTAAGATTGGCAAGGGATAGAACAAGGTTTGGGGCTGTTGTACATAGTGTCATTGTGAGTTTCACATGACTTGATGGCACATAACAACAACAACAATGACTAGATTATGAGAGTGAGAGGTATGGGGGTTGGAGAGAAACAAAGGAGACATACATGGTGACCCTCAGGGAGGTATTTAATATAGAGAATTGAAGACATATTTCAACTGAATTTTCATGAAATTGTTCTGTCAGCCAATTCTTTTTGGTATAGAGACTCTTTATCATTCTTTCCATCTTCTTTTAATACTTCCTCTATCATTCAATGTTCTGCCCACAACATTCTTAAATATTGCAACCCTAGGTTTGATTTTGTTCTCTAGTGTCTTCAGCTTAAGTAATGCCCAGCAAGTTCAACCTTTGTGGTTTTATTCAGTTTGTATAAAGCAGAGGGAAGAAATGAAATCAGTCTGTGGCTCAGTTGACTTGTTTGTAGCTATTATATCTTCAGCTCTTTGACTATTCTTTTTATTTTATTTTGACTTTTTTTGGTTATTTTTAATATTTATTTTATACTGGCTTATTTACAAAGTTTCGGTGCCTTCACCTCCCCTTCCTCCACCCATCAAATTATGTGACCCTGATTAACACCTCCACCACCCACCTATTCTCAGCCCTCTGCCTCCTGTCTCAACCTTGGCTCCTCATATTCATTATACAATAATGATCTTAAACAATATTTTTCCTAATTAGCCTGAGTTAATTCATTTAGCAAAATAGTCTTCAGCCCTTTCCAAGTAAGGTTGTTGTTGTTGTTGTGCCATTGTGTCGTTTGCGATTCATAGTGACCCTATGTACAACAGCCCTCAAGCCT
>NW_006400049.1:1242944-1247145 GCF_000299155.1 Elephantulus edwardii | reverse complement strand
CTTGGCACCAGTAGCCAGGAAATGAAAAAACGTATTTTGATGGGAAAGTCTGCTGTTAGGGACCTCTCTAAAGTACTCAAGAGCAGCGGTGTCTCTCTGGAGACTAAGGTGCGTCTGATACAGGCCATGGTTTTTGTAATCACTTGTTATGCATCAGAGAGTTAGACAATGACTAGGGAGGACAGAAGAATTGACACCTTTGAGCTGTGGTGCTGGAGAAGAGAATTGAATGTACCATGGACTGCAAAGAAAACAAACAGATTCATCCTAGAGAGGGTTCAACCAGGCTGCTCCTTGGAGGCAAGGATTCTGGGGTTTTTCCTGACATACTTTGGACATGTTGTAAGGAGAGACAGGTCTTTAGAGAGAGACATCATGGTGGGCAGAGTGGAGGGACAGCGCAGGCGGGAAAGACCCTCTATGAGGTTGATTGATTCAGTGACTGGGGTAATCGGATGGGTGTGTCAGAGGCAATGAGATTGGCACAGGATAGAGCAGGCTTTAGGGCTGTTGTACATAGATAGGGTCGCAAACGACTCGATGGCATATAACAACAACAGCAACATCCTCTCCAGATTGTGTATTTCTGGCTTTATTTGGCAATTTCTTTATACAGTAAATTAGTCCTTCTAAGCTTGATTCCAGTTTGTCTCTGATGAACTTTATGGTTCTAGGCTTCATTTTCAGGTCACTGATCAACCTTGAGTTGATTTTTCTGTATGGTATAAGCCTTGGATCCTTTTCCAGCTTTCCGCAGGTAGCAGTCCAGTTTTATCAGTACCATTTGTTGAAGAGGTTTCATTTCCCCATTTGATCGATTTTACTTCCTTGTCAAATATCAGTTGACTATAGATAGCTTGTACCTGTATCATGTTGTTTTGGTGACTACTACTGTATAGTAAGTTTTGAGGTCCGGGAGTGCTATGCTTCCACTTATTTTTGTTTTTCAGAAGTGCTTTGCTTATTCAGGGTCTCTTTTCTCTCCAAATAAACTTGACAATTTTCCTTTTGATCTTCTTGAAAAGTTTACTTGGTACCTGGATATGTAGATTGCTTTTGGTAGGATTGCCGTTTTCACTGTATTTTGTCTTCCTATCCATGAACAGGGCACATTTTCCATTTCTATAGATCTTTTATTGTGTCTTGTAGAAATATTCTGTAGTTTTCTCTGTATAGATGTTTTATATCTCTATTTAGTTTCACGCCCAAGTATCTCAATTTGCAGTTGGCTATTGTAAATGGTATTGCTTTCTTAGTTTTCTTCTCTGAGTTTTCTTTGTTAATGTAGAGGAATCCCACTGATTTTTAGATATTGATCTTGTATCCTGCCATTCTACAAATTGGTCTACTAGCTCTAATAGTTTTTTTTTGTTGAATCCTTGGAGTTTTCTTTATACACTATCATATAATCTGCATATAGCTAAAGTTTAGCCACTTCTTTGCCAGGATGCCTTTATTTCCGTCTTTTGTTGTTTTGCACTAAAAACCACTTTTGGTACAATACTGAATAGAATCCGTGGCAGTGGGCATCATTGTATGCTGCCTGTTCGCAAGGAAAATGCTTTTAGTCTTTCTCTATTGAGAATGCTATTGGTTACTGGTTTTGCATATTTACTTTTAACTATGTTGAGGAAATTATCTTCTATTCTAATTTTGGTGAGTGTCTTTATCAGGAAGGGATGTTGGATTTTGTCAAAACCCTTTTTGCACCAATTGCTAAGATCATATGGTTCTTGTTATTTGCTTTGTTAATATGGTGAGTTATGGTGATTCTTTTTCTTATGTTGAGCCATCCTTGCATACATCTTATGAACCCCACGTGGTTATGATGAATTATGTGTTTTTTTATTCTATTGGCTAGGATTTCATTAAGGGTTTTTGTGTCTATATTCATGAGAGATATTTTTGTTATGTGCTATAGACTCTTAGAGACCCTACATACAATATCTCTGAAGCCTTCCCTGTCCTGAGTCAGTCCCACTGATTCTGACACACCTACTCCCATTGCTGTAGTTATGTATCAATCCATCTCATTGGGGGTCTTCCTCTCTTGTGCTGTCCTTCCACCCTTCTGAACATAATATCCTTTTCCAAGGATCTATCCTTCCTGGCCACATGCCCAAAGTAGGCTATACAGAGCTTCAAAATCATAACCTCCAGGAAGAAACCTCTCTAAGACAGACCTTTTTGCTTTCTTGGTCATCCATGGTATGCTAAAGACTCTTCTTATTCAGAACCACAACTCACAGACATTAATTATTCTTCTGTCATCCTTGGTCATTTGTCTGTAGTTTTCTTCTTGATAATATCTTTACCTGGCATTGGTATAAGGTTTATGCTTGCTCCAGAGAATGACTCTGGGACTGTTCTTTCTATTTCACTTTTTTGAAAGAATTTAAATAGAATTGGTGACAGATCCTCTCTGAATGTTTGACAGAATTCAGTTGTGAAGCCATCTGGTCTAAGACTTTTCTTATAGGGAAGTCTTATTTGTTCAATTCCTCCAGGATATTAAATTTGTCAGAGCATAACATTTCATAGTATTCTAATATTATTGATGTAATTTCATCTGGTTTTGTTGTAATGGCACCTCTATCATTTCTTAATCTAGTTATCTGTATTCTCTCTCTGTTCCCTTCCCCCTCTCTCCCTGTCCGTATCTCCCTATCTCCTTCTTTCTGTGTCTCTCTCTCCGATCCCTTTCTCCCCCTCTCCTACTCTCTCCCTCCCGCACCTCTCTCTGCCTTCCGCGTCTCTTTCTGTCTCTAAAGTTTACCAGTGATTTGTAAATTTTAGTGACTTTTTTGACCTAGCTCCTTGACTAGCTCCTAGTCTTATTGATGGTTTCAATTGATGTTCTGTTTTGTATCTCATCGATTTCAGCTCTTTTCCTTATAATTCATTTTCTTCTAGAGGTTGTAGACTAGATTGTGGTTCTTTTTCTATTTGACGAAGGTGTTGAGTTACATAATTGATTTTTCTCTTTCTTCCTTTTTTAATGTGTATTCCTATTGCTATGAAAAGCCCTCTGAGGACTGCCTTAGCTGTATCTCAGAGGTTTTGTTTTGTTGTATTTTTCATTTCTTTCAAGGAAATTTTTTTATTTCATTCTTTCTTTCTGAGGAGCTAGTTTGGAGGTTCTAATAGGAAAGCAACAGCTACCTGTATACCCTTGACTGAAGGATGGTCTTCTTCTATCAGGATTGCTGTCCTCTTCAACCCAGTGCACAGCATTGGGAGGGATGCACATCAATCAGTGAGGGAAGAAGGAGACACCAGCCTAGCCAGCCAGATCAGCCAACTAAACCCTGGTGATCAATGGTGTGACAAATGTCACAATCAGATCACCCTCATATCCTCGTTATTTCTTTAAAACTCGATTGTGTTCTAGTAGAGAGTTATTCCATTTCCACCTGAGTGATTTTGTAAGCTTTACTCTCCTTTGGTTAATTTCTACTTTTATTACAGGTGATTTAGGAAAATACTCTATATTATTTCAATGTTTTTTAATTTGCTGAGGATTGCTTTGTGTCCTAGTACGTGATTGATTCTAGTGAATGTACCATGTGCTTTTAAGAAGAAAGGGAGTTGAGTTTCATTTGGTGCAGTACCCTGAGTACATCCACAAGATCAAGTGGGCTGCTTGTATAGTTTACATCTTCCACATCTTTGTTGAGTTTCTTTTGGTGTGTTGAAGTCTCTTAGCACTATTTCAGTATTGTCTATTTATTTCTTCAATTCTGTTAGTCATCCTTTTATGTATTTTACAGGGTGTCTCTCTGGAGACTAAGGTGTGTTTGATACAGGCCATGGTCTTTGCAATCGCTTGTTATGCCACAGAGAGTAGGACAATGACTAGAGAGGACAGAAGGAGAGTTGATGCCTTTGAGCTGTGGTGCTGGAGAAGAGTACTGAATGTACCATGGACTGCCAGGAAAACAAATAGATTCATCTTGGAGAGGATTAACCCAAGCTACTCCTTGGAGGCAAGGATTCTAGGGCTTCATCTGACATACTTTGGAGATGTTTCCAGGAGGGACGGTTCCTTGGAGAGGGACATCACGCTTGGGAGGCTGGAGGGACAGCGCAGGAGGGGAAGACCCTTTATGAGATGGATTGATTCGGTGACTGGGGTAATCGGGATGGGTGTGTCAGAGGCAGTGCGGTTGGTGCAGGACAGAGCAGGGTTTAGGGCTGTTGT
>NW_006400049.1:1233579-1238169 GCF_000299155.1 Elephantulus edwardii | reverse complement strand
TGCATAGGGTCGCTATGAGTCGAAAATGACTCGACGGCACATGACAACAACAACAACAACATCCTTATCTTTCAGTTTGAAGTATTTGACTGTGATATGTCTTGATGTTTTTATTTTTTGGTTTAGTCTATTTTGTTTTTGCTGTGCTTTTTGAATGTGGATTTCCCAGCTCAAAATACTTAGGAAGCTTTATTCTCGTACTTCTTCTGCAATTTTCTCATTATTTTTTCTGTCATTGCCATGTTCTCAAATTCCAATCATGTGTAAATTTTTCCTTTTGATGTAATCCCTCATTATTCTAATGTTTTCTTCATTTTCCTTATGTCTTATTTCTGATTTTTTTTCTAGCCAGTGAGGCTCTTCTCTTTAAGCTCACTGATTATGTGTTTCAGCTCTTCCATTTTACATTGATGTCCTACCAGCATGTTGGACACCTCTGCCATTTCTTAACATTCTGGATTACATTTTCATGTTTTTCTGTTATTCCCAGTACTATGTTGACTGTACCCTCTTTGTGTTGTGATAATTTTTTAAGTCCTTAAGCCTCTTTATCTACGCTATCAATTCTTTATTCCATCTTTTGTATTTTCTTCCATAGCTGTTCAAGTTGCTCCTTTTAAATACATTTTGTCTGGTTAATGTTTCTTGGGTATTTGTTCTCTAATGGCCTTCAGTGCATCTTTCATTGTTTGCATTTCCTGGTGCTGTTCAAGTAACCTCACATTATCATATTTCTTCTGGTTCTCTCTATCTGGGCTATTCATTTGGTCTGCATTTTTAATAGAAAATGCATTTTGTCATTTCATGATGACTGAGGCAGATTGCTGCTTTCTTGACATTATGCAAGTCTTTTCTTAGTAGATGTTAGTTTGTTGTAACTATATAGTGACCCAGAGTATGGAAATGTTTTCTGAAGGACCTGCATATTTGTTCTCCCAACAGCAGTGTTTCACCCAAAGTACCTGAATGGCAAACCAGAAAGCCTGTTGGTCCCTTCTAGATATGGTATCTCTACCATAGCTCGAGGTGTCCTGGCTCCTTCTACTTGACCTTAAAGGGTCTCATGTGCTGTAGCTAGACAGTAGTGATTCCCTCAAAGTACTTGTATGACACACCAGGAAGCCTGTTGTTCCCTTCTAGAAATGGTATCTCTGTCTGGTTCAATATGCCCTGTTCTCTTCCTCTTGAGCTTAAGGTGTCCTGCATCCTGCATAGTGTAGCTAGACAGTACTGTTTTCCTCAAACATACCTGTGAAATTGGTGCTACTGCCACTGGACAACTGGGGTGGCAGCTGGCCAGTGAAACTGTAGCCCCTCAACCAGGAAGACAGTGGTTCTGTCACTGCCCAGAGTGTGAGTGGCCTGGGTGGCTACAGCCTTTAGTAGACACACTCCTGGGTCAGTCATGCCACACAGTCCTTTGCATCTTGTAGAAGAGTGATAGTAATGTCACTGAAGAACCTCAATTTTGCTTTTCATTATTATTTGTTCACTTGGGCACACTTTCCTCCTTCCCATTTCACAATTCACATTGTAAAACTATTAATTATCATGCATATGGTTTCTAAATAACCCATTCTTTTCAGAATGTCCTTCTTTCAGCCATTCCAATGTAGTGTTCATTATCTAGTCATTCTTTTTTCTTGCTCTTTACCCCTCTCCGTTATCAATCATATTATTATAATAACAGACTTATGAAATATTTGTTTTATTAAGATTGAGATTTTTTCATTTAGCAAAATTCTTCCAAATTATCAACAATGTGTAGTGCTTTTATGTAATTTTTTTAAAAATATGGTATGATACTCCATTGTGTGAGTGTACCAAAGTTTCTCTATCCACTCAATTTTTGGGACACCTGAGCTGTTTCCATCTCTTTAAAATTGTGAAAAATGCACATTGTTGTACATGCATGCACCTTTTTTACTGCAGCTCACATCTCATTGGGGTATTTTTTTGGTAGTGGGTAATTGATTCCTATTTTCTTGATGTTGATAGTTAAATAAACCACTTCTTATTAACACATGTAAATTAATTTTAATCTTTAATCTTTAAAGGTCTTTAAAGATTTTTAATCTTTAATCCTGACTTTTCATTAACCCCAATTACTCTTTCTTTATTCTTCTATTAAAAGTTTTTAATATGCACCTAGTGATCATCTAGTCAGTTCTGAATGACCTGCAGCTGTATTTTTCTTGCATGTGATATTAATAATATTGTTCGATAGTTTTCACATTCTATTGAATCACCTTTCTTGGGAATGGGAACAAATATGGACCTTTTCTAATCTATTGGCCAGACAGCTATTATCCAAATTTTCTGGTCTAGATTGGTGACTGTATCAAAGAGTGCATCTGTTAATTGAAACAAGTCAATGGGTATCCAATTGATTCCTTTGGCCTCATTTTTTCCTAAAGCCTTCAATTCAGCTTCCACTTCATCTATCATTACTATTAACTCCTGATAATATAGCATTTCCTGAAATTTTTCAGTGTCAGTCAGTTCTTTACTGTACATGCATTCTGTGTATCCTTTCTGCCTTCTTTTGATGCTTTCTGCGTCATTTAATATATTGCCCATGGCATTTTTTAATATTGGGACTCAAGGCTTGAATTTGTTATTTTAGTTCTCTCAGCTTCAGAAATGCAGAGTAAATTATTCCCTTTTAATTATCCAATTCCTGCTATCTGCACATTTCATTATAATCCTTTGTCTATTCTTCTCAAGATGCCCTCTGAAATCTTCTGTTCAGATTTTTTTATTTCAGCATATTTTTCTTCTTTGTTTTGGTTTGTTGTGTTTTGTTTGTTTTGTTTTGGTTTTTGTTTTTTGTGTTTTGTTTTTTTTTTGGCTTCTTGACACCTAGGTGAAATTTTTAGTTTCTTCTGACTTTTATCTTTCATTTCTCCTTTGTCTTTAGACGTTTTGGTTTTCTTCTTGAATATCCTTGATATCATCTGATCTTTGACCATTGGTGTTCAATGATTCAAATCTATTTTTAAGAGTATCTTGAAAGTCAGGTGGGATAGATTCAAGATAATATCTTGGTTCTCATGTACTTATTCTAATTTTCTTTAGCCTTTATTTGAGTTTGCATATATATGAGTGACTTATTGACCCACAGTTCTTTCTGGGCTAGTTTTGACTGCAAATATTAAACTTCTCCAACAATTTCTTTAACAGATATAGTCAGTCTAACTTCTATGCAGTCTTTCAGGTGAGGTTCATGTGTAAAGTTTCCATTTATGTCTTTTTAAAAAGGAGGATAAAAGGAGAATTGATGCCTTTGAGCTGTGGTGCTGGGGAAGACTATTGATTGTACCATGGACTGCTAAGAAAACATCCTGGAGAGGGTTAAACCAGGCTGCTCCTTGGAGACAAGACAAGGATTCTGGGGCTTCATCTGCCATACTTTGGACATATGGTAAGGAGGGACCAATCCTTGGAGAGGGACATCATTCTCGGGAGGGTGGAGGGACAGCACAGAAGGGGAAGCCCTCTACGAATTGAATTGACTCAGTGACTGGGATGGGTGTGTCTGAGGCAGTGTGAACGACACAAAATAGAGCAGGGTTTAGGACTGTTGTACATAGGGTCACTGACTTGCAAGTGACTCGACAGCACATAACAACAACAACATTTGCAATAAATAAATTATTGAAAATACAAAATTCAATCATTCTATTCCCAGCCTCATTTCTCTCATTAAGGCCATATTTTTCAAACTATTATTCCTTGTTCACTGTCTTCAACTTTGACAGTCCAGTCACCAACTATCATTAACACACCTTGATTGCATATTAAGTAAATTTTGGACTGTAAGAGTCAGTAAAAAATTCAATTTCTTCCTCTTTGGTACTAGATAAAGGAGCATATATTTGACTAATAGCCATATTAATGGATCTTCTTTGTATGGCTATGGAAAATATCCCATCACACAGAAAATCATATTTCAGAATAGAATTTGGAATTTTGGAATTGATGTTTTTATTATGAATGGAACATCATTTTCTTCTGTTTTTTATTGCCAGCATACCTTATGATTTTCTGATTCAAAGTGGCCAAAGCTAGTTCATCTCATTTCACTAATCTAAAAAGATCAAAGACTACAAACTTCAATAAGCATTGCATCTCAATATTAAGAAAAACAAAGATTCTTTTCACTGAACTGGTAGGCAACATCATGATAGATGGAGAAAAAATAGAAACTTGTCCGCAACTTCATTTTTCTTTGATCCACAATTGACACCCTTGGTATCAATAATCAGGAAATCATGAGACATATTGCACTGGGAAAGTCTGCACTTAAGGACCTCTCTAGTTTATTCAGGAGTAATGATGTAAGTTAGGACTAAGGTGCATCTGATTCAGGTCATGCTCTTTCCAGTCACTTGCTTTGCATCTGAGAGATGGATAACAAATAAGGATGACAGGGGGAAAAATATGCCTTTGAGCTGTGGTATTGGAGAAGAATACTGAACATCCCATTGACTGCCAAAAGAACAGACACATATGTCTTGGAAAGCATGAAGCCCGAATGCTCTTTAGCGACTGCAGCAGGCCGACCGCAGCAGCAGGCTAGCCGTTTAA
>NW_006400049.1:1220735-1231094 GCF_000299155.1 Elephantulus edwardii | reverse complement strand
ACGTAAGAGCAGGAGGTGTGGAACCGAGAGGGATATAAGCAAGTGCCGGGGAAAAAGACGGGGCCATTTCGCCATTTTCTTTTGTTCAATAAAGCTTCTGCAACGAATCCTGTTTGTCTGAGTCTTCTTCGGCTGCTGGCGGCGAAGTTGCACTCGGCAAGCGACAAAGACGATGAAGCTTCTCTTGACTTACTTCAGGCATGTTGCTAGGAGGGGATATTCCTTGGACAGGGACATGACATTCAGAAAGGTGGAAGATTGGTAAAGGAGAAGAACCATGATCGACTGGATTAATACAGTGACTGTCACAACAGGAACAATGTGTCAGGAAGTGTGAGGAGGTCACAGGATGAGACATGTTCAAATCAGTTATTCCTAGGTTTGTGATGGGGCATAATCAACTCGATGATGCCTAACAACAACAACAACAACAACAACAGCAACAATAATTTTTGTCACCTGGTTTGAATCCATGAGCTGCTCCATGGGAGAGGGATAGACAATCTCCTCCTTTGTGATTTACTGTCTCTGGAAACCTACTGGAGGGTCAGCTATGGTTTATTTCGAACTGGACAGCACACAACAACAAACAATATAAATATTGTTACTCTGTTTTATAATGGTATGCAAGCAATTAAGGAAAAGTTAGTATATGTGATTATGTTTCTGTCACCCTTCATCATTCAGTCAATCATATTCCATTAATTTGTTAAGCATTCCTTCTGTGTCACATACTCAAAGTTTTGCTACAAAAATATGTTGTTGTTGTTGTTAGGTGCCATTGAGTCATAGATGACTCACAGTGACCCTATGAACAGAAGATTGAGTACTTCTCATAGAGTTTCTGGAGGCAAGCCATTTCAGAAGTGGATGTCACTCCTGCTTCCAAGCTTGTTTTAATCAGGAAGCTCCACCAAACACTGTCCAACGTGGGTAACCATTATAGCATTTAGCACATCATTGTAAATATAAATAGTACATATTTCTTGTAACATAATCAGAAGTCACACACTTTAATTAAAATAAAGCATGGAGTATGAAAAGCAACGATGTCAGTGTAGAGACTAAATTTTACCTAATCCAGGCCATGGTCTTCGCAATTAGTTGTTATGCTTCGGAGAGGTGAACAATGACTAAGGATGACAGAAGAAGAATCAATGCCTTTGCATTGTGGTGCTGCAGAAGAGACTTAAACATACCATGGACTTCCAAGAAAACAAATGTCTAAGAGAGGGTGAAACCAAGTTTCTCCTTGGATGCTAGGATTTTGCAGCTTTGTCTCACATACTTTGGGCACTTGTTCAGGAGAGATAAATCCTTAAAGAAGGACATTATGCTTGGAAGAGTGGAGGGACAGCTCAGGAGATCCAGATCCCAGATGATATGGATTGTTACAGTGACTGGGGCAATGAGTGTTGATGTGTCGGAATTAGTGAGACTGGCTCACAACAGGGCAGGGTCCAAAGCTACAGTCCATAGAGTCTCTATGGGTTGCAGGCAACTTGATGGCACATGACAACAACAGCATACTCTGAAATAAACTATGTATTTACTTATTGTGTCCCCTAATCTGTTGAAATTAGTTAGTAATTTTAGATAAAATGGCCATTAAAATGCTTTACATAGTTCTAAAAATTATATATTAGATTCTCTCACAATTAAGTTGTTTGATACAATTTTGATCTTTATTAGCTGCTAAAAGCTAACAAAAATGGAGCCATTGGCTCAAAATAGATTTGCACAAATTATATTTTTATGTATAATAAAAGCTTACTCTATTTTGGTTTATGACTTGCAACAGAATACTGAAAGTTTTTCTATAATGAATTGCACTAGAAATTCTGTAAATATAAATATCAGAAGATGGAATTTATATATAATACTGTGGGAAAGAGAGAGATAGCCATACTATTTTCCAAGGTCATGTTTACTCTCTGTGTACGGCAGATATACTTGAAAAGTCTTATATCTTTAAAAACTGCTGGATCAAGATTTTACCAGGTCATAATTTCATCATTCAATGTCAATGGCCACTGTCTAAAGAATTGCAACTATGGCAGAGACACTGAAATTTGTTCCAAATGTATAACAGCTTCTCTTTAAACTTCTGCCATGTGAAAGAATTATTGCCCTGTCATTTAAAGGGGAAACTATTTTATATTGCATTAACTTTGGTGCTGATTAGTGGAGCTTTAATCAAATGGACAGAAAGAACAGTTATTCAAACTACTGAATACTGAAAAGGTCACAATGTTGCAGCACACTCACATAATTTACTGTTCCCTATTACATACAATGTAATACATTCAAGTAATCATGTTCTCTTCTCAAAGGCAAAATATAAACTATTTGATAAAATGCCACACATTCTCTGAATCCAGAACATTAATTTTTTAATAAAGCTAACATGTGTTATTATTTAGTCTAAAATGAAAACATATGTTACCTGTATAAAAGAATTAACAAAAAGAAAATGTTTCTATGGTTAATATGTGAAATCATATCAGTCCTAAATTATAAAAAGTAATAAAAAATACTGTTCAGCCCCAGGCCATCCTTGTTATGTTTGAGCCAATTTTTACAGGTACTGTGTCAAACGTTCTCTTACAGTAATTCTCAAATTTACTAAGAATTTTATCTTCTCTGGTTATTAGTTCTTCTGATAACAAATATTTTGAATGTACTTAAGATAAAATCTTACAAATTTCTTTTTAAAATTCTGGCTGTACTTCTGGAACTATGTTTTTGACTGTCCATATGTTCAATGTTATTTGCCAATACCGTATTTCAAAGACACAAATTAAATTGTTCTTTGATCTTTATTCATTGTTTGACTTTACCATGGGTATGAAGCAATTGAAGATATCTTGGCTTTGATAAGGCTCACTTTAGTGCTTAAACTGACATCACTGAAAATATTTCTCTTGACTGTTGCTTCTATTGGCATTGATAATGCCTAAAAATAAAATAAATTATTGACCATTTTAGTTTTTTTTTCATATGTTATGCTGACTATTATTTTCAAAGGAGATTTTTAATTTAATTTATTATGGTTTTGTACATGGTTTGTATGTACAAAACCACAATAAATTTTAAAAAAATCTCCTTTGAAATAAGACAAAGTATCTTCTCAGATCACAATCCCATAAAATTATAAATTAAGTATAAGAAAGTAAATTTTACAAACCCACCCATGTGGAAACGAAATAACCTGCTAGAACATTATTGGGTTATAAAAGAAATAAAGAATGAAATAAAAATTTTCCTTGAAATTAATGAAAAATTATTTTTAAATTAATGAAAATTTTTAACAAATAAATACACCAAAACTTCTGAGAAGTGGCTAAGGAAGTCTCCAAGGGTCAGTTTGTAGGAAAAAAGCACAGACATAGAAAGAGAAAAAAGAAGCAAGAAAAAAAACCATGATGTATCTCAGTTATCAACTAGAAAATCTTCATCAACTAGAAAAAGAACAACAATCTACTCCTAAAGCCTCTAGATGAAAGGAAATAATTATAAGGAAAAGAGCTGAAATCAATGAGATTAAAAATAATTGAAACCATCAATAATACCAGGAGCTGGTTTTTCAAAAGGGTCAGTAATATTGACAAACCACTGACAAACTTCACAAAAGAAAAAGAAGACACTAATAGCTCAACCAATAAATGATGTAGGAGACATCACAACAGAACCAGATGAAATTAAATCAGTAACATCAGGATACTATGAAAAGCTATACTCTGATAAATTTGAGAACTCAGAGGAAATAGACAAATTTCTTAAAACTCATGCCCTACCCAGGTTGACAAGAACAGATATCCATCCACTTGAACAGATCCATCAAAAAAGAAGAAACTAAACAGGTCATAAAAAAAGTCTTCATAAGAAGAGTCCTAGACCAGATAGCTTCACAGCTGAATTAACCAAACATGCAGAGACATATTACCAATTCTACTTAAAGTATTAAAAAGAAACAGAAAATGAAGGAACACTTTCAGAGTCATTCTTTGAAGACAGCATAACCCTAATACCAAAATCAGGCGAAGATATTACCAAGAAAGAAAATTATAGATGGATATCTCTCATTAATACAGACGAAAAAATCTTTAACAAAATTCTAGAAAGTTCAAAAGTACATTGAGAAAATAACTATGAACAAGTGGGGTTCAGAACAGGATGCAAGGATGGTTCAATGCAAGAAAAACAATCAATTTACCATATTAATAAAAAAATAACAAGAATTATATGATCTTATCAATTAATGCAAAAAAGGCATTTGGCAAACTCCAACACCACTTTCTGATATAGATACTCAGAAAAATTGGAATAGAAGGGAATTTCCTCAACATAACCAAAAGTATCTATGCAAAACCAAGTCATTCTCAATGGAGAAAGACAAACATTTTCCTTGTGAACAGAGACCACACAAGGATGCACACTGTCAGTACTTCTATTCAATATTGTATTGAAAGTACTTACTAGGGCAATTGTATGAGAGAAGGATAGAAAAGATATACAGACCAGTAAAGAGATAAGGCCATGACCTTCACAATTACTTGCAATGCATCAAAAAGCTGGACAATGACTAGGGACTACAGAAGATTAATTGATACCTTTGAGTTCTGGTACTTGAGAAGAATCTTTAACACACCATGGACTACCAAGAAAACAAATAGGTCTGTCTTGGAGATGTTGAAAACAAGTTTCTCCTTGGAGGCTAGGATTTTGAAGCTCTGTCTCATACATTTTGGAAACCTGGCCAGGAGGGATCAGTCCTTGGAGAAGGACATCATTCACCTGGCCAGGAGGGATCAGTCCTTAGAGAAGGACATCATTCTTGGAAGGCTGGAGGGACAGCACAGGAGAGGACAACCCCAGATGAGATGGATTGGTACAGTAACTTGGGCAATGGGGGTAAGTTTATCAGAATCAGTGAGACTGGCTAAGATAGCAAGCTTCAGAGCTGAGCTGCTGTACGCAGGGTCAGGTCACTATGAGTCACAGGTAGCTTGATGGCACATAACAATAGAATAAAAACAATAACAACTATATGGTAGTGTACACAGAAAACCCCAAGGACTCAATAAAACACTGTTAGAGCTAGTAGACCAATTTAGTAGAAATACAAGATATATGAGCAACATTAAAAAACCAGTGGAATTTCTCCATATTAACAAGGAAAACTCAGAGAAGGAAATTAATAAAGCAATACAAATTTACAACAGCTAGCCAGAAATTGATATCCTTGGGAGTAAACCTAAGAAGAGACACAAAAGACTTATAGGAAGAAAACAGAGTTTTTCTGAGAGGCACAATTAAAGACCTAAATAAATGGAAAAATTGTATCTGTTTATGAATAGGAAGACTCACTATTGTGAAAATGGCAATCCTACCAAAAGCAATCTACAAGTTCAGTGAAATCCCAAAACAATTACCACATCAATTTGTTTAGGAGTTTGAAAGAGAAAGTGTCGAGTTTAATTGGAGAAGAAAGAGACCCCGAATAAGCAAAGTACTTTCGAAAAACAAAAATGTAGTGGTAGGCATAGCACCCCCTGACCACAAAACCTACTACACAACAGTACTAACCAAAACAGGGTGGTACTGGTATAACCACAGGCACATCGACGAAAGGAACGGAACAGAATTTAGAACCCAGTAATAGACCCAGCTGTGTATAGTCAACTGATAGTCAACAAGGAAATAAAAGCCATCAAATGGGGAAATGGCAACCTCTTCAACAAATGATGCTGGCAAACTACTATCTGAAGAAAGCTGAAACAGGATCCACATGTTATAATATACACAAAAATAACTCAAGGTGGATCAGACACCTGCACTAAAGCCCCAAACCATAAAGTTTATCAGAGAAAAATTGAGATCAAGCTTAGATGACCTAATCTAAGATATAAAGAGACTGCCAAATGCAGTCAGAGATGCAAAATCTGGAGAGGATAAAATTGATGAATGGGACCTTCTAAAGATTCTATCCCTGTGCACATATCATTTCAGATGAGAGTTTCATAACAAAAGTTTACAGAATACTCCTGGGCCTCCACAAGATAAAACCTGATAATTACAAAATGGGCAAAACACATGGAAAAAATTTTCACAGAGGAAGATATTTGGATGTCCAACAGACACATGAAGAAATGCTCCAAATCACTGGGAATAAGAGAGATGCAAATCAAAACCACAACGAGATACCATCTCATTCCAGTAGCAGTGGCAAAATTTAACAGGGCAGCAAGTAATAAATGTTGGAGAGGACATGGCGAGATAAGAATTCTTGTATATTGTTGGTGGAATTGTAAAATGGTACAACCATTCTGGAAGTCAATTTAGTGCTTCCTCAAAGAAGCTGACCCTAGAAATTCCCTATGACCTAGTTATTCCACTGCTTGGAGTATACCCTGAGAAAATGAGAACTAAAGCACAAATGAAGACTTGTACACCAATGTTCATAGCAGCATTATTCACCATCACAAGAACATGGAAACAGCCCAGATGTCTAACCATAAATCAAATGGATGACAAATTATGGTACATTCATTTAATTGAATACTACGCAGCATGTAGGAGTAATGATTTTGTAAATTATTACCACATTGTGAGGGACTGGAGAGGATTATGCTTAGTGAACCAACTCAGTCCCAAAAAGGTGAATAGATTGTATAAAACCATTATTACAGAATGAGTATGAAGATCCAAGGGGGAGGGGAAGCAGAGGGAAAAGGATGTGAGCAGGGGGTGGGGAGAATTAATCATGGGGCTGTACAATTTGATGGCTGAGGGTGAGGGAAATTGGAATAATCTGGTGTGAAAAACAATGTACACGAATTTTGTAAGTAAACTTGCATAAAAGAAAAACAAAACAAAACATAAAACAAAACCCCAAATCCAAGAACAAACCCCAAAACACTTTTTCCAACAGAGTGAAAAGAAAACCTACTGATTGGTTAAAGTATTTGGCAATATCATTCCAAAAAAGAGTTTCATGTCAAAAGTTTACAGAATCCTCCATAAAATAAATACAAATTTGATAATACAAATACAAAATGGAGAAAATACATGTAAAGAATTTTTACAGAGGAAGATACAACAGTCACATGAAGAAATGCTCAAAATCACTAGCAATAAGAGAGTTGCAAATCAAACCCATGATGGGATACTGCCTTTATACACTTTTAGTGGTATTGTAAAATGGACAAAACACTCTGTAAGGCCATTTGGCATTTCCTCAGAAAGCTGAACATAGAAATTCCATGTGACCCTGCTTTTACACTGTTGGACTAAACTTCAAGAAAATGAGAACTGAGGAACAAATGGAGACTTGTGAGCCAATATTCAAAGCAGTGTTATTCATCATTGGAGGAACATGGAAATAGCCAAAATGGCAGGAGCCATGATTCTTTTATATCACTACCTAATT
This sequence comes from Elephantulus edwardii, assembly GCF_000299155.1. Lineage (NCBI taxonomy): Eukaryota > Metazoa > Chordata > Mammalia > Macroscelidea > Macroscelididae > Elephantulus > Elephantulus edwardii. The sequence continues at coordinate 1,223,662 of NW_006400049.1, read as the reverse complement.
TGGGAGCAACTGGAGAGCACTTGTTACATGAACCAATTCAGTCCCATAAAGACAAATACTGCATAAAACCATTTTTGTGCAATGCGTTTTGGGATCTAAGGTGGAAGAGTGGGAGCAAGAGGGGTGATGCTGGGGGCTGGAGTTGTATGAGAGTGGTTAATCATAGGGTCACACCATATGATGGGTGGAAGGAGGCGTGGATAAAGGGGATGGGGAAGAACAGTGTGAAAACAAAGTATTCAAATTTTATAAGTAAACCAGTATAAAATAAAATTTTTATTTTTAAAAAGAAAGGAAGATCCTCGACCAAGTGAATTGACGTGGTGATTATCAAAATAGACTCTAATGTGTCAAGCAAGGTGAGGATGGCACAGGACAGGACAGAGTTCATATCTGTTATTCCTAGGGTTGCTATGGATCATATTTGACTCAACGGCACCAAACAACAACAAAGTGGGAAAAATATTTGGGAATATAATATAAAAAAGTGTCTCATAGAAAAGTTGACAGAGTACTGTAGTGCCTCCACAAGAAAAAGGACTGATAACCCAATCACAGAATGAAAAAAGACATAGAAAAATGTTTCACTTAGAAAGACATTTAGTTTCCAACAGACACTTGAATAAATACTCAAAATTAGTACAATGCAAATCAAAACCACAGTGAGATACCATCTCAATGAAGTAGCAATGGCAAAGTATAAGAGGACAGAAAGCAATCTATTTTGGAAAAATGTAGAGAGATTGGAACTCTTATACAGTGTTGGGATTGCAAAATAGTACACCAAACTAGATGGCAGTTCAGTATCTCCTCAAAGATCTGAACATAGAAATTCCATGTTATCATTGTTGTTAGGTGCTGTCAAGTTGAGTATGACTCATAAAAATCCTGTGTACAAAAGATCTGAACCATGGTCTATGCTGAATCATCCTAATACTTCCTGACACAAAAAAACCCATTGTGACAATCATGGTATCAATCCATCTGGTTGTCTTCCCCTCTTTTGCTGACTCTCCACCCTTCACAGCATCATGTCTCTCTCCAAGGAATCGCCACTCCTTGAAATATGCCCAATATGAAGTCTCATAATTCTTGCCTCCAAAGATCGCTTTAGCTTCACTCTCTCCAAGACAAGTCTGTTTGTCTTTTGGCCATCCATGGGATGTTCAGTGCTTTTCTCCAATACCACAGCTCAATGGTGTAAATTGCTTTTCCATCATCTTTATTCATTGTCCAGCTCTGAGATGCATAGCAACTGATCAGGAAAACCATGTCATGAATCAGATGTACCTTAGTCCTCAAACTGACATCATTACTCAATAATTTGGAGAGGTCCCTAACTGAAGATTTTTCCAGTGCAATGTGTCTTCTTATTTCCTTACTGCTGGTACCGAGTGTGCTAATTGTGGAACCACAGCTGAGTCTTCAGCCTGGAGCAGTTTGATTCTGGAGGGTACATTGCTTAGATCTCATTGAAAGTTGCGTGGAAACTGTTTGGGTGGTTTGTATTTTGTTAACAATCAAGCGTAGGCAGTTTTTATATTTCATTAACAATAAGCTGTGGGCTAGAACCCTCTTGTCTAAATCAATCAGTAACTGGTGGGTGGGGAAGACCTTTGTATTTACAAGTTAGTTGGTTAGATCCTAACTATGTCTCCATTATGGAGTGGTTGAATTCTGGAAGGTAGGCTTTTTATTTCATTGCTTTTGTGTTTGGGGAGAACATTATTCTAAATGGAACAGAATATCTCTGTCAGTTTGCTGTACTGAGATAACTTGGGGGGGGGGTGTGATACTGAAAGCTGTGCCATGGGTGTGTCAAATGTTATAAGGGTTACCTATGGTGAATTGGTCTCTGATAGTTGACTTTCACAATGAAATTCATCTTTTAATTTTTTGGCTGCTGGTACCAAGAGTGTTTATTATAGAGCCAAACAAACTGAAGCTGTCAACTACCTCAATCTCTTCATCCTCTATCATAATGCTGCCAATTGGTCCATTGGTAAAAATCCACTATATTTAATACTTATAATGCAAAGAAAATATGTTTGGTTTTGGAAATGCAAAATTTAGAAGTGTTAGAAGTTTCATTTTATTTTCAGGTTTATGGGTTCTTAATTTGAATATCTGGATAAATGTCAAAAGTCACTAATGCTATTTCCAATTAGTTACTTTTGCTTATATATTACAGAGTTCTATGTGCACTAAAAGTATGACCTATTTATATCATATTCATTTAAAAAAATCAATGTTTTAGAGCAAATGTTACAGATGAATATATTATTTAGTCGTAATTAAGAATGTACATTTACAGAACATTTCTTTTTAATTAATACAAACAGAATGGCTAAATATAGAAAAGTTTGACCTTCCACTCTAACCACTCACTTACCTCTTGACTATTTTCAAAAGCACCAGCACTTGATCTGTCTGTGTCTCATTCAGTAAACATACTTCTTCCTAACGAGGTCATACTCCTCAGGTGGTATGTGTGAGTTCAGCTTTTTCTATTTTTCTACAACAGTTAAACGCCTAAATTTCCAGCTGATTCCAAGGACAACTTAATATTCATAAGCAAGTATGTTAGTTACTGCTGCCCTTTCCTATTCTTCCTCAGTAAAGAACATAAATTAGTGATTTTTCTCAAAAGAAAGTAATTTTTAAATTTTTTTTCTTAACTTCAATGAACATTTACAGAGATTTTTCATTTCCATTCATTCATTGTTGCACTTTTCTCCCCTCCAACCCCACCCCCACCCCCAGTTCGCTCTTCTCCCTGAAAAGCAAAAGAAAAACTCCTTCATTGGTATACAATCCCCCCGCCCACCACCCCGAGTCCACTCCACTCTGCAACCCCCATTCCGAATTCTTGTTATAATCACAGTGCCCTAAAATATATTGCTTTTAAACTGTTCTCTCCCTCATCA
>NW_006400049.1:1218903-1220635 GCF_000299155.1 Elephantulus edwardii | reverse complement strand
GTGACTGGGGTAATCGGGATGGGTGTGTCAGAGGCAGTGCGGTTGGTGCAGGACAGAGCAGGGTTTAGGGCTGTTGTGCATAGGGTCACTATGAGTCCCAAACGACTAGACGGCACATAACAACAATAGCAATCATTTGATGCATAAAGGTTGACCAAGGTTATGTCTTCTTGATCTATTGTGTCTTTAATCCCTAATTTATCTTTGTTGTTGATTTAACCCCATCTTTATCCTAGTTGTTGTTTTTCATTCTCATGCCTATTTTATCAGAGATTAGTATTGCTACTCCTGCTTTTTTATGGTTGTCATTTGCTTGGTATAATTTTTTTTTGCAAGCTTTTTATTTTGAGTCTGTCTAATCTATTTTCAGATATGTCTCTTGTAGGCATCATATTGATGGATTATTATGTTTTGGGGTTTTGTCCCCCCCAGAGTTACAAGCATTTATTAAATAGGCAACAGGTGTCTCTTACTCAGCATCTCATATATATTTCTTATGATTCTTGGATTTAGAGCCAACTCATAGCTGACCCTCTCCTGTGTTTTCAGAAACGATAAATCTACACAGAAGAAGGCTGCTCATCTTTCTCCCAAAAAGTAACTGGTGGATGCAAACTATGCACTTTTGAGATAGTGGTGAAACTGTTTATTACCTAATCATAAGAAGTACATGCATAGAGTGTCCCAACTAGGAGTTTTAATGAACTTAAGAGGTTTGGGGATTTTTTGTCTGTTTGTTTGTCTGATTTTGTTTGTTTGTTTGTTTTAAAATTCATTCTGCTACTCTTTTCCTTTTAATTGACACCTTAGTCCATTTACATTAAGTGTGATTATTGTCAGGCCAGGCTGTACCACTGCCATTTTGCTGTTTTTTTTCTTTTTCTGTTGTTTCTGGTCACTATGTTACATCCACTTCCCTTTGTGTCTCCGTGTGAAGGACTTCACTTAAAATTTCTTGTAGTCTTGGTCTTGTTTTCACAAATTCCTTACATCCCTTCTTTTTTGCAAAGGATCCAATTTCTTGTTCATACATATAATGATGGAGAGCTTTGCTAGGTATATAATCTTTGGCTGGTAATTGTTTTCTTTCAACTTTCTGTATATGGCATCCCATTGACTTGTAGCTCGCATGGTTTCTGCTGAGAAATAAGAACTTGATCTAATTGTTTACCCTTTTTTAGGACTCCCTTGCCCCACACCCTCATGCTGTTTTTAGAATTCTATATTTCAGAGGCATCTTTCAGGTACCCAGGAAAAACCAGCCGGAGAACGTGCTCCTGGGCGGAAGGGAAGACGGGAAGCTGTGCATTGGGGAAGGTCACCTCGGATAATAGCAAAGAGGCATCTTTCAGAGGCATCTTTCAGGTATCCAGGAAAAACCAGCCAGAGAATGTGCTCCTGGGCGGAAGGGAAGACGGGAAGCTGCGCACTGGGGAAGGTAACCTCGGATAATAGCGAAGAGGCATCTTTCAGGTACACAGAAAAACCGGCAGGCCAGAAAGTAAAACATAATCTACACAGGAGTTCTACAGGACGCGTCACCTTCCCTTGGAGACAGTACAACTAAACTTAAGAGACACTGGTCAAAAGAAAAAAAAAATGTCAGCAGTTTACGTGTTTGGAATCACAGAAGCCAAGAAAGCTTAAGATACAAGCTGTCAGATCATGGGTTGGACAATGGAAGATATTTTCTGAAGGGACTTGGCAGATGTGAAGGGTTATCCTGGTGGAG
>NW_006400049.1:1216789-1218414 GCF_000299155.1 Elephantulus edwardii | reverse complement strand
CAATTGGTCCAGTGGTGAGAATCTTTGTCTTCTTGACATTGAGCCTCAGTCCATACTGAAGGCTGCAGTCCTTGACCCTCTGCAGTAAGTGCACGAGTAATTTACAAAATAATTGCTCCTGCATGTGGCGTAACATTCCATCATGTGACTGTACAATACTTTGTTAATCCATTTGATTATCTTTGGACATTTGGGTAGTTTTCATGTTCTTGCGATGGAGAATAATGCTGCTATGAGCATTGGTGTCCAAGTTTTCTCGTATGCCTTAGTTCTCATTTTCTCAGGATAAATTCCAAACAGTGAAATAACTGTATCATATAGAATTTCTAGGTTCAGCTTTTCAAAGAAGCACTTTCCAGAGTGTACCATTTTACAATCCCACCAACAATATATAAGGGTCCCTATCTTGTCAGATCTTTTCCAACATTTATTACTTGCTGTCCTGTAAACATTGCCACTGCTACAGGAGCGAGATGGTATCTCATCGTGGTTTTAATTTGCATGTCTCTTAATGCCAGGGATTTGGAGCATTTCTTCATGTGTATGTTGGCTATCCAAATATCAAAAATTCTTTCTCTGTCTTTTACTCATTTTGTAATTGTGTTATCAGTTTTTTTCTTTTGGAAGCCCTATAAGATTTTGTAAATTTTTGATATGAGATCCTTGTCTGAAATGGTACTGCTAATATTTTTTTTTACCAGTCAGGAGGTTTTCTTTTCACCCTATTGAAAAATGTTTTTGATACACACAGGGATTTAATCTTTAGAAGGTCCCATTTTCAAACCTGTTCCTGAGATGTTTCTTAAATTCAGGTGGTATGAAATTAAAGTCATATTTTTGCTCCTATGGATTTGGTTTAATTTTCCTCAGCTTCAGCTTGAACTTGCATATGAGTTGGTCTGTTCCACAATCAGCTCCTAGCCTAGTTTCCACAGCTGATAATGAGCTTCTCCAGCGGTTCTTTTCACAGATGTAATCAATCTGACTCCTATGCATACCATCAGGTGAAATCCATGTGTGTAATCTACGTTTATGTCTCTTAAAAAACGTATTTGCAGTGAAAAAGTCATTGATTGTGCAAAATTCAATCATTCTATCTCCAGCTTCATTTCTGTCACCAAGTCCATGTTTTCCAACTACTGATTCTTCTTCCCTGTTCCCAACTTTTGCGTTCCAGTTGCCCATTATTATCAATGCATCTTGATTGCATGATCGATATATCTCTGCCTGTAAGAGTTTGTAGAAATCATCTATTTCTTCTTCTTTGACTCTGGTTGTTGGTGCATATATCTGGATGACAGTAGTGTTCACTGGACTTCCTTGTAAGTGTATGGATATAATCCTATCACTCACAATGTTGTACTCCAAGATGGACGTAGAAATTTCTATTTTGACTATGAAAGCAACTCCAGTTTTCCTCACCTTTTCATCTCCAGAATAATATATCATATGATCATCTGAATCGAAATGCCCCATACCAGTCCATCTCATCTCTCCAATGCCTAGTATGTCAATATTTATGTGTTCCATTTCTTTCTTAACAAATTCTAATTTTCCTACATTCATGGCTCTCACATTCCATGTTCCAATTACTAGTGTCTGCTTACAACTCTTCCTTTGTATTT
>NW_006400049.1:1210921-1216689 GCF_000299155.1 Elephantulus edwardii | reverse complement strand
CCAAGTGGTTGTTCTTCAGATTTCTTGGCACAACTTGGTGAGCACGTCCAGACAGGATCTGTTAGCTGAAATATGTCAATTGGTATACCATATATTCCTGGTGACTTATATTTTGTTATTTTCTTCAAAGCAACTTAAACTTCTTCCTTCATCACCATAGGGTCTTGCTCATATGCTGTTCCATTAAAGTCTTCTGTGTCTGCCAAATGCTTTCAATACAGTAACTCAGTATATTCTTTCCTTCTTCTTTTACTATTTCCTGGACCATTTCATATTCTGCCTAAAGCATCCTTTTTGATAGCATCTTGAGGTTTTTATTTGTTATTCAGTTCCTTGGACTTAAGAATCGCTGACAGAGTTTGGCCCTTTTGATTTTCTGACTCCAGCTCCTTGCACATTTCATTGAAATGTGATACCATGGATATTATTTATTATTTTTATTGACAACATTAATATTCTCCCCATCAGTCATGATGTTGCTTATTTCCAGTTGTGAGAATTTTTTTCCTATATTGGGGTATAATCTATATGAAGACTGCTCTCTTAGATCTTATTTATTAAGTGCTTCTACTCTTCCTCACTTTCTTCAAACAAGGTTGGATCATCTGCATAATGTAGATTACTGGTTAGTCTTCCTCCAATCCTGATGCTATATTCTTCTTAATGAAGTCCAGCTTCTCAAATTATTTGTTTGGCATAAACACTAAGAATGTGTTGAGTAGCCTCAGAGGTATACTGAAGGTCATGTTCATAAGGTTTCCACCAATATCCCTTACATTATGTAAAAAAGAGCAAGGATCATGTGGGAATGGCCATATCTGATCTTTACTAAGTCCACAAAGGGGAACTCTTTCTGTCAACAACATCGACAATACGAATTGTCATGAGGTCGAAAATGGCCCCTATAATCTGTACCTCTTTCTTCTCATCTCAACACCAATGCTACTAACCTACTAGGTGCAAAATCCATTGCAATAGTTCACAGACCAAATAAAAGCATAGTAGGAAATTCAAAAGGCTATTATTTAGAATTGTAGCAGAATACATTATCTCAGGGGATCATCTGAAATGTGCTCACAGGCAATTCAGCCTCCAGTCTGATGGCTTTAGGCTCTCAGTCCTTCCAATTAAGGATTTATGTTTTATTTACTATGCAAAGGCATTTGACTGTGTGGTTCAAAACAGATTACGTCTAACTTTGAGAAGAATGGGAATCCCAGAACACTTGATTGTGCTTATGTGAAACTTATACTTGGACCAGGAGACAGTCATCAGAACAGAGCAAGGAAATACTGTATGGTTTAAAATCAAGAAAGGAATATACCAGAGATATATGCTATCTCCATGCCTCTTTTATATATATATATATGTGGAACAGATTAGCTAGTGGCCTGGGCTTTTTAAGATGGAATGTAATATTAGGATTGGAGGAAGACTTGTCAACAATTTGCATTATGCTGATGATTTAACTTTGCTCGCTAAAACTGAGGAGGACCAAAGTAATTTTCTGCAGAGAGTCAAAGACTGCAGCCTTCAATATGGGTTGAAGCTCAACATCAGAAAGCAAAGTTTCTTACCACTGGCCGATTGGCAGCATCATGGTAAATAAAGAAGAGATTGTTAACAGCTTTAGCTTATTAGACTCCAGGAGCCAGAAAAATCAAAGCAGCAGCCAGGAAATCAAAAGACGTATAGCACTTGAAAAATCTGCTCTCAGGAACTTCTCCAGAGTACTGAACAGCAATGATGTCAGTCCAAAAGCTAAAATGTACCTGATCCAAACCATGGCCTTTGTGAGTACTTACTATGCATCAGATGCTTACACGGACTAAGAATGCTAGAAGGAGAAGTGATGCCTTTGGGTTGTGGTGCAAGAGAAGAATATTGAATATATCATGGACAGCTTAGAGAACAAACAAGTCTGTCCTGAAGAGGGTGAAACCAAGCTGCTCCTTCGAGGTAAGAATTTTGAAGCTCCACCTGACATACTTTGGACTGACTCTTTACTTTTCCAAACATAATGTCTCTATTTTGCATTGGCACTTTTGGACAACATGCCCCAAATATGAGAGAAAAGTTTCACCTATTTGCCAAGTATTACCTTAGTTGCATTTCCTTTAAGAAAGATGTAGGGGGTTTTGGGTTTTTTTGTTTTCTCTAGTCCTTGGTATTCAACACTCTTCATCAATATCACATTTCAAAGGTATCTACTATTTATTGGTCTTCCTTATTTATTCAACATTCATCTGCATATGAAGCAATTGAAATTGTGTCTTGCATCAGGTGACATTGACATCTTTGCTCTTCAGCACTTTGTAGACTTGGACAATAGATTTTTCAAAGAAAACACATATTTTTCTTGACTGCAGGTGCCTTGGATGCTGATCGTGGATCCAAATAAAATAAAAACATCGGCAACTTTAATTTTTACTCCAGTTATGATGATTTCATTTATTAGTCTAGTGAAAATTTTTATTTTATTGATGTTGATATTAATCTATATTGAAGACTATAGTATTTGATATTTGCAGTAAGTGCTACAAGTCACCTTGTAAAAGCAAGATTGGCATCATCTGGTAAACACTGGTTTTTGATAAGTCTTCCTGCAATCCTAGTGGCATGTTTTTCTTCGTATAATCCAGCTCCTCAAATTATATTTTTCAGCACACAGGTTGAACAGGTATCGATAAAGGATATGACACTGATATATATTTACCTTTGATTTTAAACCATGCTAAATTCACTTACTTTGTTCAGCCAACCACTTCTTTGTCTATGTGTAAATTTCACAGGAACACATTTGAGTATTATGGAAATCTCATTATTCTCAATGTTAACCATAAGTCACGTTCCTCATGTACACAGTCAAATGTCTTTGCATAGACAAAAACCAAAAGTAAATAAATTTCTAGTATTTTCTCTTACCTAAGTTTTATCCCATATCAGCAGTGATATCACTATGAATATGAGGTTACTGAAAATAGGAAGTGACTGTCTTGTCTGACTTGTCTTAGATGCATAGCTAGTAATTGGATCCACTATGGCCTGAAATAGATACAACTTAATCCTCAAACAGACATCACTACTCCTCAATAATTTGGAAATGTCCCTAACTGCAGATTTTCCCAGTGCAATGTGTCTCTTTATTTCCTGACTGCTGGTACCAACTGTGTTAATAGTGGATTCAAGTAAGATGAAATTGATGACAGTTTCAAACTCCTCTCTATCCATCATGGCACTGCCTATTGTTCCAGTGGTAAGAATCTTTGTTATTTTGATATTGATAATTGATTTTGTAATCTATAATGAAGCGTGCATTATTTGATCTTCTGCAATAAGTGCACCAAGTCCTTTTCACTTTCCGCAAAGAAGGTTGTGTCATCTGCATAACACAGGTTACTGACTAGTATCCCTCCAATCCTGATGCCACATTCTACTTCATAGAGTTGGATAATTTGCTTCAGTATATAGATTGAACAGGTATGGAGATAGAATGCATCCCTGACACACTCCTTTTCCAATTCCAAACCATGTAGTGCTTCCCTGCTCTGTTCATACAACAGACTCCCGATCCAGGTATTGGCTCCTCATGAGCACAATCAAGTGCTCTGAGATTTTCATTCTTTTCAATGTCCGCCACAACTTGTCATGATCCACACAGTCAAATGCCTTTGCCTAATCAACAAAGCACAAATAGACATTCTTTTGTAAATCTTTACTTTCAGCCAGGATCCACCTGAAATCAGCGATGACGTCCCTGGTGGCATGGCCTCTTCTAAATCTCGCTTGAATTACTGGCTATAGCATTTCTATGTACTGTTCCAGGCGGTTTTGAATTATCCTCAGCAGTGGTTTTTGTTTTTTTTTACATGCAGTGTTAATGGTATTGTTCGATAATTTCCACATTCACTTGGATCACCCTTCTTAGGAATGGAAAGAAATATGGACCTCTTTCAATCCATTGGCCAGACAGCCATCCCCTAAATTTGCTGGCATAGACTGGTGAGTGCATCCAAGGCTGCATCTGTTAATTGATACAAGCCAATTGGTATCCCATTGATTCCTAAGGTCTTATTTTTTCCAATGACTTTAATGTGGCTTCTGCTTCCTCTTTTATCACCTTTGGCTCCTGTTTATATTGTACTTCCTGAAATTTTTCAGTGTCAATCAATTCTGGTACAGAGACTCTGTATTCCCTCCATCTTATTTTGGTGCTTTCTGAATTATTCAATATATTGCCCATATCATCTTTCAATATTGAGGCGTGAGATTTAAATTTGGTTTTCAGTTTTTTCAGCTTGAGAAATGCAGAGCAAGTTCTTCACTGTTTATTCTCCAATTCCAGTTCTCTACACATTCCGTTATAATACTTTGCTTTGTCCTCCTGAACTGCTCTTTCAAATTTTATGTTCAGCACTTTCACTTAGACGTGTTTTCCTTTAAATTTGGCTTCTTGATGCTCCAGTGTAATCTTTAGAGTCTCTTCGGACAGCTATTTTTTTTCTTTTTCTTCTGTTTTTGTAATTACTTTTGCTTTCTTCATGGATGATATCCTTGATATCATCCCACAACTCCTCAGGTCTTCTATCGTTGTTGTTCAAAGTCACAAACCTATTCTTAAAATGATCATGAAGAAATTAAAATGGAATTGATTCTAGATTGTATCTTGGTTCCTGTGAGCTTATTTTAATTTTCATTGGCCTCAGTTTGAACTTGTATGAAAGTAATTAGAGATCTGACCCATAGTCTGCACCTGGCCTAGTTTTGAGTGCTGATATGAGCTTCTCCAATGATTTAAGTAACTGTAATTTTGAAGCAGATAAGTAATATGGTCTACTCTACTATGAATGGCAAACTGTAGAAGAACTCTATTACATTCATCATGGAAAATAAAATTTTCAAGACCAAACTTGGAGTACAAAGCAATTGGTGATTATCAGTGAGCATACAGAGGTGATTTATTGTTATAACTATTGAAAGCATCATGACAGTTGGTGGAGAGATTGAGATTATTAACAGCTTTCAGTTTGCTTGGCTCCACAATCAACACTCTTGGTGCCAGAAGGAAATCAAAAGATTAATTGCATTGGGAAAGCATTTTGTAATGAACCACTCCAGAGTACTGAAAAGCAACGATGTAAGCATGGAGACTAACCTGTGCCCTGGTCTTCACAATTACTTGCTAGGCATCAGAAAGCTGGAAAATGACGAGGGATGATGGAAGGAGTATTAATGCCTTAGAGGTGAGGTGCTGGAGAAGAGTATTGAATATACTGTGGACTGCTAGAACAAACAGTTATACCGTAGGGAAGAAGCAGAGAGCAGAAGAGCATCTCTGTTCCTTCACAAAGAAAGAAGTGTAATTGTATGATCAGGACTGTGATTCAATTATTCATTGTTCTATTGTCTGTTTTTTAGAGGTATATGTAGTATGCAGTGAATTCTCTATAAAACATGTTAAGTCCAAAGAAACAATGGATTAATTAATTTTAGTTACAAAGTTTTCTATTGTCACCTGAATATATCAGCATTGATGCTAACATGTTAGAAATTACCTCTATTTTCTGAATAGCAACTCATCATTTACCCCAATTAAAGGCCCAATTTTGAGGATGTTTCCTTAAATCTTTTCTAAATAGATGAATTTGATTTTAAAAGAGTGTATATTACATAGGAATCTGAGAAGAATTAAGAAAAATATCAAGGGCTTTTTATAATTAACAAAACATTCATTAAGAAAAAAATTAAAATAGTAAAAAATATATTAT
>NW_006400049.1:1208956-1210821 GCF_000299155.1 Elephantulus edwardii | reverse complement strand
TTTGGTGAAGTGTCTGTTCATATCCTGTGCCCATTTTTCAATTGGATTATTTACCTTTATCTTGTTGTGGTGCTCAAGTATTTTATAAATTCTAGATATAAGTCCCTTATCTGACACATCATTACCAAACACTTTTTCCCCAGTCTGTGGCTTCCCTTTTCACCCTGTTGGAGAAGTTTTTAGATGGGCATAGGGATTTGATTCTTAGAAGGTCCCATTCATCTATTTTATCTTCTCCCGGTTGTAGATTTTTTAGGATACTTGGAAGACTGTTTATGTTGTGGATTAGGACTACTAAAGTTAGAAAGTAATTTTAAAAAATTATTCTATGAACAAAAATTTCAAATAAGGGTCATATGTACAATACAAAATAATTAAGGTTTTCATTCAATCATTCATTCATCAATCCTTATGGTGTTAATTACAATCCTCAAATGGACTGTCCATTTGACTTCTTCCCTGTGTTTCTTGCTTCTGTTTGTTCTTATATTTAGTCTCTTACTGTCATTTGTCCTTTTCCACGTACAAATACTGCCCTTTAGAAGTAGTATGAGTAATTCTACTAAGGAAAATAGTGTTACAATAATGTCTATAGATTGACTAAAAACTCAATACTAGAGATGAGTGTATTTCCAGGCTGAAAGAGTTACTCTTGTGGGATGACATCAAATTAACTCCTAATAATAGGGGCTCTATGAACAACATATTAAAATTTTGCCATATTTTAATCCATCCTCAATCATGACCATCTTCAAACCCACTGTGTAAATCAATCTTGCAGAATGTCATTTGTGTAGTGTTTTCTTCATTGTCATTGACCCTCTACTTTTCCAAGCATGAACTTTTTCTAGTTGGAATCTCCTGACAACATGCACAAAGTATGTAAGATGAAATTTAACCTGTTTTGTTGTTATTGTGTATTGTCGAGTTGGATCTGATTGGCACAGGAGGAGATTGCCTCTCCTTAATAGTGGAGCATCTGGTGGATTCGAACTGCCTGCTTTCGGGATTGCAACACAGCTTCTTGCCACTAGGACGGCAGAACTCCCTAAACTATTTACTTCTAATGAGAATCCTAATTGCTCTTCCTCAAAGAAAGATGTGTTTGTTATTTCAGTAGTCCTTGGTATAGCCAATATTTTTAATAAACACAATCTGAAGATATCAATTCTTCTTCTATCTTCCTCATTCTTTGTTCAACTTTCACTTGAATATAAAACAATGAAAATACCATGGCTTGCATCAGGTATACCTAAGCCTTTACTTAGTCTTTACTCTTTAGCATTTTAAAAAGATTCTTGACAGATTTTCCCAATGAATTGTATCTTTCAAATTCTTGATTGTTGATACCATGGTTGTTGTTGTTGTTGTTATGTGCCATCAAGTCTCTTGCAACTCATAGCAACCCTTTGTACAACAGCCCTAAACTCTGCTCTGTCCTGTGACAATCTTACTATCTCCAACACACCCATCCCTATTTCCTCAATCACTGAATCAATCCACCTCATAAAGGGCCTTCCACTACTGTGCCCGCCCTCTTAAGCATGATGTTCCTCTCCAAGGACCGGTCTCTACTTACAGCATGACCAAAGTATCTCAGATGAAGCCTCAGAATCCTTGTCTCCCAGGAGCATCCCAGTTTAACCCTTTCCAAGATGAATATGTTTTCGTAGTAATTCATGGTAGCCTCAATACTCTTGTCCAGCACCACAGCTCAAAGGCATGAATTTTCCTTCTGTCCTTTGTAGTCATTGTCCAACTCTCTCATGCATAACAAGTGATCGCAAAGACCATGGCCTGTATTAGATGCACCTTAGTCTCCAGAGAGACACCATTGCTCTTCAGTACTTTGAAAAGATCCCTAA
>NW_006400049.1:1195983-1200474 GCF_000299155.1 Elephantulus edwardii | reverse complement strand
AAATATATTATAGAGACTAACTGAATATAAACTTTCTTCCTTTAAGTAAAATTTATACCATTGCCTTTTCAAAAGTTTGAGTGGGATTTTCCTATTGACAGTACCATGCTTAACAAATTAATTAATGCTTCTGCCTACCAAATCCATCCTGGACCTTTAATCAACTTTACATAAAGAAAGTACTTTCTTAGGGGAAAAAAAAAAAAAGAATGGCATTTGATAGTAGTGATAATGACTTTTGCACATTATTTTTTTGCGGGATTAACGATTAGAGAGTTCTCTCAGGGACATGGAAACCTATTCAATGTTCATTAATCTCCAGTAAACCAGCTGCACTTTAGTTGTTATCCTTAAATTAAAACTCAAATGAGATGTAGAGGACAAAGGAAAAGGAGCATATTTCTCTCAAAGAAATTGACTATTCTCTGACAAAGAACTGTAGTCTTATAAAATGTCATAATAAATAATTGAATAAAATAAATGAGCCAAATTATTGAGAAGTGTTAGTTATTTAAATTCCAAACCAACAACAAGATGTGTATACGATTTTTAAAATCTTATTTGAATGATTGAATATACATTTTTATTTATCATTAATTTTAATCTTTATAAAGGAATACACTAAAGGCAACCATTATCATTTAACCTTTAATTGTTAGGATAAATTGGACAGAAATTGAAGAAAAGTTAGAAAACAGAAGATTACACACTTTCTGTAAGTTTTTAGAGATAAAAATAATGCTCAGCTAGACATAAATGCCATTTCTACAATAAATATCAAAAAAACTACACATGAAAATGACATTTGTGAATTGTAATTCAAAGATGAGGAGGGGGCAATGAAAAAATATTGCGTTCAACATAATGCTATTAAACTTCTTCAAAGCAAAGTGAATTGATATTGCTTTACATTTTGCTGGATAAGAAAGACATTGTTGTTATTGTTATTGTTATTGTTATTGTTATTGTTATGTGCCATCAAATCACCTGCGCCCTCTAGTGACCCTATGGTCAGCAGTTCTGAGGCCTGCCCTGTCCTGAGCCTGTCTGACTAATTCCAAAACACGAACCCTCATTGCCCCAGTTAATCTATCAATCCATCTCATATTGGGTCTTCCTCTCCTGTGATGTCCCTCTACCTTTTCAAGCATGATGTTATTTTCCAAGGACCGGTCTCTCCTGGCCACATGCCCAAAGTATGTGAGATGGAGTTTCAAAATCCTAGCCTCTAAGGAGATACTTGGCTTCACCTTCTCTAAGGAAGACCTGTTTGTTTTCTTGGCAGTCCATGGTATGGTTCAAGATTCTTCTCCAGCACCACAATTTGAAGGCAGCAATTCTTCTGCCATTCTTAGTCATTGTCCAGCTCTCTGATGCATAACAAATAACTTCGAAGACCATGTCCTGGATGAGGCACACCTTAGCATTATTAGTAAATGAAAAAGCAAAGTTATGAAATTAAATGCATGTTTAAGCATTTCTGTAAAAAGTCAAAATTGCTGTGCTGCTAAACTTTGCCAGTAGTGTGGGAATGAGATGGTATCTCATTGTGGTTTTGCTTTGCATCTCTTTTATTGCCAGTGATTTTGTGCATTTCTTCATGTGTTTGTTTGTCATTCAAATATCTTCCTCTGCCAAATGTTTTTTCCACGTCTTTTGCCCATTTTGTAATTGGGTAATCAGTCTTTATCTTCTCAAGTACCTGTAGTAGTCTGCAAAATTTTGTCATGAGAATTGTCTGAGAGGGTATTGTCAAATGTCTTTCCCAGTCTGTAGGTTTTCTTTTCACCCTATTAAAAAAAGGGGGTTTTAGGGGGGTTGTGTGTGTATATGAAAAAAATTTAGTGTATTATCCTTGGGGATGAGGTGAATAAGAAGGGAATCTTAATCGGAAGTATGACTGATGTTGACAGAAAAAGAAAACGTTTTTGATGCACACAGGGATTTGATCTTTGGAAGGTTCTATTCATCAGTTTTATCCTTTCCAGATTGTGCCTTTCTGTATTTTTCAGCCTCTTTATACCATTAGTTTGGTGTCTTTGTTTTTAGCCTCTTGAGTACAGTAAATGAATCTATTTTTGTAACTTTCCTTTTGAAAATATATGATATAAATAGAGTAAAATGATGTTACTCTTTTACTTATACTCTGATGAAAATACCAATCAGTAGAGCCTAATATAAATACAAACCAGGTACTTTTTAAAAAAAAGAATTAAAAAATGATATTGTTTAAGATTTGCATAGTTAATTAAACATAAATATTAATGATACTATTTGATAATTTCCACATTGTTTTGAATTGTCTTTCTTGGGAATGTTGACCAAGTAGCTGTCTTGCAGATTTCCTTTCCCAAACTGGTGAACACATTCAGCCTGCATTTGGTTGAAAGATGCCAATTAGAAACAATCTCATTGTTTCCTGGGGACTTTTTTCTCTCTAATGCTTTTAATGAAATTAAAATTCTTCTTTCATCATCAGTGATACTTATTCATGTAGTACTTCCTGAAATTTTTCAAATCTTTTTTGTAGAGTAACTCTGTAGATTCCCTCCATCTACTTTGATGCTTCTTGCATGATTCAAGATTTTACCTATAGGGTCTCATTGTGTTGCAACTCTAAACTCAAATTTCTTATTGCATTCTTCCTGTTTGAGAAATTCCAAAGGAGTCCTGCCTTTTTTATTCTTCAACTCCACCTCTTTGTACTTTCCATTATACTTTGGTTTGCTACCCCTTAAAATCTTCTCTTCATCTCTTTTAGTCTGTATCTCTTCTGTTTATTTTGGCTTCTTAACACTCTAATGCAATCTTTCTTCTCTATATTTGTAACAATCTTTTCTTTTTCTCTCTTCATGGATAATATTTTTTTATCATTTCACAACTCATTTTGTCTTCAATCATAAATGCCTCTCACCTTTCTTAAGATGACTTTTAAATTAAGATGGTAGAGATTCAAGGTCATACATTTTTTCTTTGTGGACTTGTTCACATTTTATTTAATTTTAATTTGAATTCACATATGAATAATTCATGATCTGTCCCACATTCCACAAAAAGACACAAATCAAAGATTATAGCCTTCAAAATAGATTACATTTCAACATCAAGAAAACAAAATTTTCCAAACTGAGCCAAGAGAAAACAATATAACGTTGTTGTTGTTGTTGTTGTTGTTGTTAGGTGACACTGAGTCAAGTACAACCCATAGTGACCCTATGAACAATATACCTGATCCCTGCCCTATCCTGTGCCATCCTCACACTTTTTGGCCCATACATTAGAACCCATTGCAGGATTCGCCTTATCAATCCACCTGGTCAAGAGGGTTTTTTTCCTTCAACTACCCTCCACCTTTCCAGCAACATGCTGCTCTCCAAGAAATAGTTCCCTTAGCAACATGGCTGAAATTTGTAAGACAAAACTTCATCATCTTTTCCTCCAAAGAGCATTCTGTCTGCACCCTCTCCAAGGCATATTTGTTTGTTTGGTGGTCTATGGGACGTTCAGTGCTTTCTACAGCTCAAAGACATCAATACTTCTTCTGTCATCCTTACTCATTGTCTAGCTTTCTGATGCACAGAAAGTGATTGGAAAGACCATGGTCTGAATCAAGATGTATCTTAGTCCTCAAACTGACATCATTACTCCTCAATAATTTGGAGAAGTCCCTAATTGCAGACTTTCCGAGTAACAAATCTCCTAATTTCCTGACTGTTGGTACCAAGTGTGTTAATTGCAGATACAACTGAGATAAAATTTTTAGCAGTTTCAATTTTTTCTCCATTCATTGGAATTGGTCCAATGGTAAGAATCTTTGTTATCTTGACATTGAGGTACAATCCATGTTGAAGGCTATATTCTTGGTTCTTCTGTAACAAGTGCTTCAAGTCCTCCTTAATTGAAATGTAATATCATGATAGATCAAGAAAAATTGAAATTGTATGATTTTACTTCAATTTTATCCACAATCAACAGCATTATCAATAACAATTAAGAAATTAAAGATGTTTTGCATTGGGAAAATTTGCTCTCAATCATATATCCAAATTGTTAAATACTAAACATTGCCTGATCCAAGCCATGTTATTTTTAATTGTTTTCTATATATCTATAGATAAAGATACAGATACAGATGGTGTCTCTCTGGAGACTAAGGTGTGTTTAAAACAGGCCATGGTCTTCACAATCACTTGTTATGCATCAGAGAGTTAGACAATGACCAAGGAGGATAGAAGGAGAATTGATGCCTTTGAGCTGTGGTACTGGAGAAGAGTATTGAGAGTACTATGGACTGCTAAGAAAACCAACAGATTTGTCCTGGAAAGGGTTAAACTAGATGGCTCCTTGGAGGCAAGGATTCTGAAGCTCTGTCTAACATACTTTGGACATGTTGTGAGGAGAGACCAGTCCTGGAGAAGGACATCATGCTTGGGAGGGCGGAGGGACAACAGAAGAGAGGAAGGCCCTCTATGAGGTGGATTGATTCAGTGA
>NW_006400049.1:1179461-1195863 GCF_000299155.1 Elephantulus edwardii | reverse complement strand
GAGAGAGAGAGAGAGAGAGAGAGAAAGGTAGAGAGATATCTAAAACTTGGACAATGAATAAGGAAGACCAAAGAAGAATTTATGCCTTTGATTTAAGGAGCTGTTAAAGAGTTTGGAATATCTTATTGACTGCCAAAAGAACAACACCTTGTTCTTGGAGAAAAAAACAGGGTGCTCTTTGGAGCAAAGGATAGTAAGTTTCATCTCACGTACTTTGGACATATTGTCAAGAGATATCTACTCTTGAGGGGAAGAACAAGCAAACAAAATAAAAAACAAAATTTTGTTAGGAAATTTAGAGGGTCTTCAAAATGCAAGAAGATTCTAAATGAAATGGATTTACCCAGTGACAGTAACAATGGGATCAACTATTGTGAAGATCTTGAAGTCAGAGCAGGATTGAACAGGGTTCTGATCTGTTGTTCATAGGGTAACTATGACTTATAGTTCATTGGATGTCACCTAATTACAATATTTACTACAACTACTCTCTCATATTTCTAATTCCCACTTTCTCTCTGACAACTTTCTCTGTTGACATCAGGTTCCATACCTTGAGAACACTCCTGAGTGATCCATGTGGTAAGAGACTATGTTCTCTAGCCAAAAGTCAACAATGAACTGATACATCAGTTCACATGATATCTTATTCTCATGACATTAGTCATTATTGCTGATATTTACAGTCTCCAAAGACGTCTTCCATAGCGGTAGTCAATCTGATTCTTGTATAGTCCATCTGGCAAGTTCTAGATTCAAAAGGCTATGGTGACTTTTCTCATCAACTCATTACAATTATATAAATTAAGAAAATAGATCAAAGAGAAGAGCAAACTAGGGCAGGTGGGGAGAAAAGTGCAACAATGAATGAATGGAAATCTAAAATATCTTTAAATGTTCATTGAAATTAATAATAAAAAAAATAGAAACAGCTCAAATGCCCAGCAGCCAATGAATGGATTGAGAAGCTGTGTCACACAATGGAGTACGATGAAGCTCTCAGGAGCATTTATTTCATAAAATACTACACAATATAGGCTAGTATATTTATATAGCAATAAAACTAAGCAGTGCTGACTGTGGAATATATAATTCATTATCTATATGCAAGTTCAAATTGAGGCTGAGGAAAATTAAAATAAGTCCAAAAGAATGAAATATCACCTTGAATCTACTTTACCTGAATTAAAAATAATCATCTAAGGATGAGTGAGGTGTTGAAGACCAATTATAAAAAAAGAGATGAATTGTGGGACAACATTAAGGGTATCAGTCATATACTGAGCAAAAGGTCATCATAAAGACAGAGAAAAGAGAAAAAGTAAAAATGATGTCAGAAGAGAATTTGAAAATTGCACTGTAGTAAAAAAAGACAAAACAAAGAGAAGAAACGCTGAAGTAAAAGAACTGAATAGAAGATTTCAAAATGCAGCTCTAGAAGATAAGTGTTATAATGGAATGTGCAGATAGCTGAAATTGGTGAATAAAAAAGAAAGAACTCATGTGGCATGTCTTAAATTGAAAGAACAGAAAAACAAATTTAAGCTTCTAACTGTAACTCCGAGGGATACAATAGATAAAATCTTGAATGATCCAGGAAGCATCAAAAGAAGATGGAAGGAATTGACAGAGTGACTGACTGTATTAAACAGAATTTATAGACTCTCAAGTATTTTTAGGACGCACTGGAAAAGAGTACTGAACATACCATGGACCACCAAGAGAGCAAATAGGTCTGTCTTGGAGAGGATGAAACCAAGTTACTCCTTGGATGTAAGAATTTTGAAACTGTCTCACAAACTTTGGGCACAAACATGGACAGGAAGGACCAGTTCCCGAGAAAGAAAACATTCTTGAAAGAGTGTAGGGACATCACAGGAAAGGAAGCCCCCCTCTCCCCCCGATGGATGAGGTGGACTGACACAGTAACTGGGGTAATAATGGTATGTGTGACAGAGTCAGTGAAACTGGTTAAGGATAAAGAAGGCTTCAGGGCTATTTTACGTAGTGTTACTATGAGATGCAGGCAACTTGATGGCACATAACATCAACAATCATGTGATCAAGAGTCAATGTTAATGAAGAAAGAGGTTCAAGCTACGATGAAGATACTAACAAAAATAAGGACCTAGGAATGGTGGGAATATAAACTAACATTTTTCAACTAACAGAGACAAATTTGAACCTGCTCACTAGTTATGCTAGAAAACGTGAAGGAAAGCTGGCTTGTCAGGAGACTGAAAGAGATTTATATTTTTTCCCATTTCCAAAGAAGGTGATCCAACAGACTGGAAATTATGCAACATTATCATTAATATCACATACAAGCAAATTATTGTTGAAGATCATCTAAAAAGGGCTAGAAGAGTATACTGACAGAGAACTTCCAGAAGTTCAAGTTGGGGTTAGTTGAGAGCATGGCACAAGGGCCATCATTGCTGATATCACATGGATCCTGGCTGAAAGCACATAATACCAGAAAAATGACTATTTTTTATTTACTATGTAAAGACATTTGACTGAATTAACCACATCAAATATAGCTAATATTATAAAGAATGGAAATTCCAAAACATTTGATTGTGCTTATGTGAATTCTATACCCAGTTCAAGAAGCTGTTGTCAGAATACAGCAAGAGCATACTGTCTGATTTAAAGATATGTGTGAGGGTTGTATCCTTTCTTCATGCTTTTTCAATTGTTACACTGAACAAATAATTTGAGAAGTTAGACTCTATGAAGAAGAATGTATTACCAGGACTGGAGAAAGACCATCAAAATGTGCATTATGCAGATGCACAACCTCACTTACTGAAAGTGAAGACGCTTTGAAGTGCTTGCTGTAAAATATCCAAACCTACAGCCTTCGGCATAAATTACATCTCTACATTCATCTCTACATCAAGAAAACAAAAATTTTTACTACTGGAAACATTGGCCTAAATCATGATAGATGGAGAAAAGATTGAAATTGTCAGCAATTTCATCTCATTTGATTCCACAATCAATGTCCTTGGTACCAGAATTCAGGACATCTGGAGATGGATTGCTTTAGGAAAGTCTGTAGTCAGAGATCTCTCCAAGATACAGAGAAACAACCATGTCACTTTGAAGACTAAGGTGTGTCTGCTTCAGGACAGGGTCTTTTCAATCACTTTCTATGCATCTGACAACCAGACAATGAATAACAGAAAAATAACTGCTGTCTTTGAACTGTGATGTTGAAGAAGATCTGAATATACCATGGAGGTCAAAAGAACAGTTATATCTTGAAGGAAGAGCAGTCAGAATGCTCTCTAGGAGGCAAAAAGTTACAAAGTTTTATCTCTTACTTTGGAGAGGGAAGTCATGCTGGGAAAGACAGAGGGTAAGTGAAAGAAATCTTCAATTAGATGGACTGACGCAATGGGCTCAAGTACGCCAGAAATGGTGAGGATAGTAGAATAACACAAGACTTTTTCCTATATATTGTTCATAGAGTCACTTGACTTTAAGGCTCATAAACAAAACAATAACATTTAAAAAAAACATAAAACTTTTATTTTCTGTTTACTCAAATTGTTTAAAGTTAAAAGATTACTTCTCTTTGAAGTTTGCGTAATAAAAGCAATATTAGTCTTATCTTCCTTAAGATAGAAAAAAACAAACAGTAAACGTCCCCTTTGAACACACAGTAAAACAAAGACACAATCCATAAAAATCCTTCGCTTTCCTCTCCGAATGATAGACAGATTTTGGAAGCACATATCTCCTATCTCCTATAGAACTCAGATAAATATCTTTTTCTTATTCTCTGCTTTCATTCAAGATCTATTTTAGATCTACAATAATATCTCTTGTTCTATGACCGTGTCTGAATCCAGTTTAAATTTCTGACAGTTTTCTGCTGATTTCTGAATAATCTTAAGCAAGATTTTACTTATTATATTAATAATATTGATTTTTTCACATTTTATTAGATCACCTTTTTTAGAATAACAATAAATATTTTCATTTTATTTGTCATCAACATCCTTGGAAACAGCAGTCAAGAAATGAAAAGCCACATCACATTGAAAAATATATTCTCAGGGACTTCTCCAAAGCACAACAATATCAGTTTAAATATCAAGAGACATATGATCCAAGCTATGATTTTTTAATTACTTCTTATGCATCTGAAAATAGGACAATAATTATGGATTACAGAAAGAATAAATTCCATTGAGTGTAGTGTTGGAAAAGAATACTTTTGTATTCTTGAGTATACCATGGG
Source organism: Elephantulus edwardii (assembly GCF_000299155.1). NCBI lineage: Eukaryota > Metazoa > Chordata > Mammalia > Macroscelidea > Macroscelididae > Elephantulus > Elephantulus edwardii. Next base: position 1,191,608 of record NW_006400049.1, on the reverse strand, counting down.
GTACCAAAAGAACAAAGAGGGTGCTCCATTGAAACAAAGATGTGGAAACTTTGTCTCATATACTTTAGACATATTTTCAGGAGATGCCAGTCCTTTTAAAAGAACATCATGATGAGAAAGGTGGAGGGTCAGAGAAAGAGAAGATGATTCTCAGCACAATGGATTTACATAGTGGTATAACAATTGACATGAAAATATCAGAGAATAATAGTGGTCAAGGATAGGGGGGGAAATTCAGATCTATTGTTCATCAGGATGTTATGAATCATGGTTTACTCTATAGCCCCTATCATCATCAACAACTCAGTGTGTTAGCCTTTCTTTTTGTTTCTGTTTGCTAATGATATTATTTTACTTTTGGCTAAAGTACAGACAGGTTTCAATTGTCACTGTAATTCTTTAATGTTTGGTTCTGTGATCAGCTTTTTTGAAGCTATAAAAAATCATTCAGGACATTGAAGGGTTCAGAGCTGCTGTACATTGTTGTTGTTGTTAAGTGTCGTGAGTCATAGGTGACTCATAGCAACCCTATGAACGAAAGACGTGAATACTTGTATAACTTTCATTATTTCACCAAGTTCATAGCGTTTCCGGAGGCAAGCTGTTTCAGAAGTGGATGCCACTCCTGCTTCGAAGCTTGTTTTAATTGGGGAGCTCCACCAAACACTGTCCACAATGAGTAACCATTATTGCATTTGACATATCAGTGTCACAATGTTCAGCATCACAGCAACCACGAGTTACCTCTGTACAACAAATGGACAGACCAAGGCTATTCCACTTAGAAGAATGTTGTGCATAGGGTTGCTATACATCACAGGTGACTTAATACCACATAACAATAAGAACATACTATGACAGGTTTGCAAGGAGGAGTGGTATCCACTTCCTTAGTAACATACCTCTGGAAACTCTATGAACTTTGATAAATGTCGATGATTGAAGAGAGGTTTCAGGTCTTTTGTTCATGGAGTTGCTATGAGTCATGCTCGACTCGAAGGTAATCAACAACAACTACTAATCTAATAATTTTATAATCTTGAATATTTTAAAATTGCATACATCATGAGTAATTTTCCTCTAAGTTTATGGATTATGGTTTTATAATTTTACCAGCATATAACAACAACAATAATTCTCCTGTTTGAATGTGATGATTTTTTAAAAATTTCCCAGTCTTTAAGGGGTTAGAAATTCTCTTTGAAGTTAATAAAGTATGTTGTGATTTTGATATTCATTATTTTCTTGTGCAAGAAAATTCACAACATTCATGAATTTATCAACAGCTTTACTTGTAGTAGTGCATAACTATGTTACAGGAGACTACAGGGGAGGAAAGAGAGGCTCTAACAACACAAAAGCATTTAGCATGCTCTCGTGGCTATAAACAGGGCTTCAGAGATAGGCTACAATGTGCTCTTCAATGTCAAAAATTCATTTATTGGTAAGTTTCCTCTCTCAGAGACCTTTAATCTGAATCCTATTTCTTATTTTGCAACTTCAATATGGATAATGTCAATTCATTATTTTCTGACATTTTGTTTCCTAGGGAGCAGGAGGAGCTCTAAAGTGGCATGTAACAGCAATTTCTAATAGTGTTTCCCACATCTAAGGGACAATCTCTTTTCCAATGGTTAATTTGAATGTAGAGTCTCAGAACTAAGGATCTCAATGGATAATTTAATAAATTAAAGTGGATACTTTTTCTTTCTATCATTTATCATACTGCACAGAAATTTTGATGATTTGAAAAAGGTTTTGGAAAGAGGTATGCATGTAAATTTTTACTATGGATATTATAAGGTACCAAGAACTAAGCTTGTAAGTTAACGAGAAATTTGGGGAATATCGTTATTACTCTGCTGCTTAATGCTATGGCTCTGTAATGAATGATACTGAATTTAATTAATAAGTTATGGAACATATGAAATATAAGACAAATAAGTTGACTTAATAATAATAATAATAATTGTAACTTAATATAGTCTTTAAAAGTGTATTTGAAACTTGGCATTAAGGTATTTTCAGTCAAGCTTGAAAAGATCTAAATGAAAAATGAAACCAAACTCACTGTTAATAAGTAAATTCTAGCTTATAGGATCCTTACACAATAGAGGAGCCCTGTGCACAGAATTTCCAAGTCTGCAATGCAGACTAACCTATCTGGTTCCCTGGGGTTAACTGGTAGAGTCACACCACTGACCTTTTGGTTAGTATCCGAACATTTTAATAATTATTTTACTGGGTCCCTTTTTTCTGGGAGAGTGTAGCCACGTTTGACTCTTTTAGTTACTCCTAGAACAGAGCCCAAATTCAGGAATTATATTCTAACTTCTAAGAATTTTTTGTTGGTATGTAAATGATTTCTTTATGATTGAAAAAAATCTCAAAAGTTATTGTTATGTTTTCCTTGCTGAGTAGAAATTAGCTATTTTCATAACTAATTTAATACTTATATATTTCTTTTTAAGTGGTTATAAATTACTCAGTTCATTAAATAATACTTGTAGCAGCTTTATCCTTTTTTCAGTTTCTTTATTAATGTAGTAAACAAATCTTTGAGAAGGATATAAATAATAGTTTTACTAAAAATAATAATGACATCCCCACACCAAGAGTAAAACCCAGGACACGGGGTGAATAGGTAGATCTGGTGGCCTAGTGATAAGAAGCTGTGCTGCAATCCCAAAGCACACTCTTCAAATCTTCTCCACAGGAGAAGGATGAACAATCTCCTTCTCTGCAATTTACTGTCTCTGATATCTTCTGGATGATCAGTAAAAGGTTGGTTCTGACTTAACAGCACGCAAGAACGACAACAACAAAAGCAATAAATACATTTTAAGTATATAATTCTGACCCCATAGCACACACTACAAACAACATGATTATGAAAACTATAATTTTTAAGATTTCCTATAAATATTTTACTTTTTGTTTGAGTGAAGAAAGTTTACATTTCACATTCATTTTTTCAATAATCAACAGATATTAATTATCATTAATTGATACATCTTTATTTTTACAGTATCTAAGCAAATCCTTTTGGAAGCAAGAGTGGCATCCACTCTAAACAACGTGCCCTTGGAAACTCTATGAATTTTGAGAAATGACGATACTTATAGAAAAGCTTCAGGTTCTTTTTTTTGTTTATAGGATTGCTATGAGTGATGCTCAACTAGATGGCAATCAACAACATCAAGCAAATTTTTAGACACTGTAAAGATCTTACTACATAGACATTTTGATGATTTAATAAAGGTTTTGGAAGGTTGTGTGCAAGTAAATTTTTACTATGGATATTAGAACATATACAGATATAAGATGCACTTGATGCAGGCATGGTCTTTGCTATTACTTGCTCTTCACCAGAGATCTGAACAATGACTAAAGATGACAGAAGAAGGATTGATGCCCTTGAATTGTGGTGCTGGAGAAAGGTATGGAACATACCATGCACTGCCAGGAGAACAAACAGATCTGTCCTAGAGAGGGTGAAATCAAATTTCTCCTTGGAGGCAAGGATTTTTAAGCTTTATCTCACATACTTTGGGCATATGGTCAGGTGTGGCCAGTCATTAGAGAAAGAAATCACGTTTGGAAAGGTGGAGGAACAGTGAAGGAGAGGAAGACATTGGATAAAATGGATTGACATGGTAACTGGTACATTGGGGATAGGTGTGTCAGAGTCAGTGTGACTGGCTTAGGATAAGGAAGGGTTCAGTGCTCCTGTCTGTAAGTCACATGAAACTCCTTGGTACATAACTACAACAAATAAATTCTATATTGTGTTCCCTTTCACCCACCATCTCTGTTACTTTTTTCCTCCTGTTTTTATGCACATCTCCTCAACCATTTCATCCATAGTATGTATCTCGTTCCAGATTGTTATTTGCAATATTTACACATGGTGTCATGTCTGATTGTCTATTCATTTAAGATTGACCTTCCCTTTACCTATTCCAAGATTGGAATTATCAATCCACTATATCCTACTCTCTCCAGCACCCCTGATCTTCCATTCCCATAACTATCCTATTTTTATGACAGTTGTCTTACACAACATCTGCCATTTTGACTGAACTATTTCACCCAGCCTGGACTTCTGGCAGTTTTTTGCTCATGTGCTGTTCCAGGTGTTTTTGGATGATCTTCAGTAAAATCTTGTTTGCATGTGAAATCAATGATATTGTTCTATAGTTTCCACACTCTATTGGGTCTCCCTTCTTTGGAATGGGAACAAATATAGATCTCTTCCAGTCAGTTGGCCAAAGATTTCTTGGCACAACTTGGTGAGCACATCCAGGGCAGCATCTGTTCACTGAAATATGTCAATTGGTATACCATCTATTCCTGGGGCCTTCTTTTTTTGCTATTTCCTTCTCCAAAATACTGAAGAGCAATGGTATCTCTCTGGAGACTAAGGTGCATATGATACAGGCCATGGTCTTTGCAATCCTTGTTATGCATCAGAGAGTTGGACAATGATTAGGGAGGATAGAAGGAGAATTGATGTCTTTGATCTGTGGTGCTGGAGGAGAGTATTGAATGTATCATGGACTGCCAAGAAAACAAACAGATTCATCCTGGAGAGGGTTAAACCAGGCTGCTCCTTGGAGGCAAGGATTCTGAGGCTTCATCTGACATACTTTGGACATGTTGTAAGGAGGGACCAGTCCTTGAGAGAGACATCATGCTTAGGAAGGTGGAGGGACAGCACAGGAGGGAAAGGCCCTCTATGAGGTGGATTGATTCAGTGACTGGGGTAATCAGGATGGGTATATCAGAGACATTGTGATTGGCTCAGGACAGAGCAGAGTTTAGGGCTGTTGTAATAGGGTCGCTGAGTCGTAAGTGATTCGAGGACACATAACAACTACAACACTTCACTTAGACTCATTTGTGTTGTTTTGTGTTTCTTGAGTTCTTTATTTTTCAGTGCTCTGTGATACTTCATTATGTGAATAAACCATTCTTTATCTATTCATTTGCTAATGGGCACTTGGCCTGCTTCTGTGTTTTGCTATTGTGAATAATGCTGCAAGAAACATGGGTGCACATATATCTGTTTGTGCTGCCACTCTAATTGTTTTAGAGTATATTCTCAGTAGGGGGATAGCTGGATCAAATAGCTCTTCAATTTTAAACTTTTAGAGGAAGGTCCAGATTGAAAACAAAACAAAACAAAAAACAAAAACTTATTCTAAATTTGTTTTAATTTTAAAATTGTTTAGTTTGTATATAATAATTCATATATCTTCAAATTTGTACATGTACTTTGTATTTTAGATGTCATTCATTTGCATTGAATTTCATTCATATATCTTGTGTTTTATATGATCAATCAAATATATTTTGTATAATTATCACTATTCTGTGCCTGTTGTGGCACCGAGATTTTAGCAAGAGTTATCAAAAACCTGCATTACTTAAGACAACCTGAGACATTGGCTGCAAAAGGTCAAGGACTGCAGCCTTCGATATGAATTAAAGCTCAACATCAAGAAAACAAAGATTCTCACCACTGGGCCAATATACAGCGTCATGATAGATTGAGATTTGAGTTTTTTGACAGCTTCAGCTTACTTGACTCCACTATCAGCATCCCTAGTACAAGCAGCCAAGAAATCAAAAGACAAATAACATTGGGAAAATCTGCTATTAGGAACCTCTCCAGAGTACCTAAGAGCAACAATACCTGTCTAGAGACTAAACTGAGCCTGATCCAGGCCATAGTCTTCACAATTACTTGATAGGTATCAGAAAGTTAGACAATGACTAAGGATGATAGAATAAGAATTGATGCCTTTGAGTTGTGGTGCTGGAGAAGAGTGTTGAATATACCATGGGCAATTAAGGGACAAAGAAGTCTATTCTGGAAAGGTTAAAATCAGACTGCTCCTTAAAAGAAAGAATTTTGGAGCTCCATCTCACATTCTTTGTCCCAGGAGGGACCAATCCTTTGAGAAGGGCATCATGCTTGGAAGAGTGGAAGGATGACATGAGAGGAAGACCCTGTATGAGTTGAATTTCTTCAGAGACTGGCATAAGGGGTTAGTTATGGCAGAAACAAGGAAATTGGCTTAAGCTAGAGCAGGGTACAGAGCTGTTGTACATAAGGATCCACAATCAACTAAATGGCACATAACAATAACCTGCCTACTGTTGCCCCTTATTTTAGTCTTCATTGAACTTTTCCTACTCCTTCACACTTCTTTCCACCCACTAACTTCTTCTATCCCAGTGATGTTTTCCCCCTTCCCTTTTTTCTTTCTCCTTTTCTCTTATTCTCCTTCCCCTTTAGAATATATCTAGGCGTCTTTGCCAGTTATCTTCCTAAAACTCTTATTCTTTGGCATTTTCATCCGTAGTCTGAAAACTTGTTTAAACTTGATATATATAGTCTTCCTGAAATTACTCTTCATATAACATACACGAAGTGATATAACAAAACACAAAAACATAAAAAAAATTCCTAGCAAAAAGCTGAACATGGTAACTTAGAGGCCTCAAAATCTTTGTGAAACCAATCTTGATTTCAACTTGCATAACAGTAATTGATGATTTGACCAATAGTCTGCCCCTAAACTAGTTTTGACTGTTACTATGAGCTTCCCCAATGATTTAAGTAACTATAATTTTGAAGCAGATAAGTAGTATGGTCTACTATACCATGAATGACAAACTGTAGAGGAACACTATGACTAAGTGCTTTTTAAAAATTTTTCTAAGAAAGTGTTTATTAAAGAAGTAAAAAATCAGTAAGGTAAAAGGTCTTACATATTTGCATCATCTTTGATCATAAGAGGCAATGAAGTTCTCAAGTGTTGTATAAAATTAGCAAATTTTGTTTTCCAACCTTTTCCCCCCACTTATTTTTAGAGAAGTCAAAGGTTATAATGCAGATTAGGTCAAAAGGTTATAGGAGTAGAATACAATCACTCTGTCAGGACAGTGTTGACATAGGTTTGTAGGCACCTCAGCCTTGATCTTTCAGGCTTTAGGCCAGTTACAAAGTTACAAAGCACTCAGTTCTGACAATTAGGGCTCTGCACACACCCCAGCACCTCAACCCTTCACTCCTGGAACAAACTTGGGCAAAGGCTCTTAGCCCTGGTTCTATTGGGGGAAGCAATCCCAAGGCTAGCTCTCCGTTATATGGAGCCTCTGGTCCTCTGCTTCAGTCATGGCTGCTGCTGCTGCTCTAGGTCTAGCTGGCTCAAGATTTTTTTTTTAATTTTTTTTTTTTGGCTCAAGAATTTTTTACCCAGAAGGATATGCACTGCATGCCTGATTTTCCTTTGCTGGTGAAATCCTATTCTGCTGGTAGATCTGGTGACTAAGTGCTTTTATCGTCCAATGCATTTCCCAGCATCTTCTCTTTGTGTAATGTGTTGTTATGTACTGTTGAGTGAGAGCCAACCCATAGGAGAACCTCCAGTGGGTTTTTAGAGTCAATAAATCACACAGGAAGAGACTGCCCATTTTTCTCCTGAGGAGCAGCTTATGGGTTTAAACCTCACACTGTATGTTTGCAGAGCAGCTCCTAGCCACTAGGTCACCAGAATTCCTTCCATGCAATGTAATCCAAGTAATAAAACTTATCATTTTACACTCACATGTACAGTTTGTCAATCTTTAATTTACACCAGCAGACAAGCTATGGAAAAACTTCAAATATGTGGCAGTTCACTTCCTAAATTCACTTCAAGTTCCCATCATTGTCTTAATTAGGTTGTTGTCAAAAGTAATAGTGAACATATTTCAAGGATGAATAATTATGTAAGATACAATGCTTGAGGATGATTGTATAAAATTATTAAAATGGCAGGCCCTTTCTTTCCTCTCCAAGAATGAGAGAATCCAGTAACAGGAAACAGCAACTGTGCATTTTTCTCTCTGGCAAGGATGTGAAACAAACCTCCCCTCTCCCCAACCCCTTCCAAAGAATAGTTATCTGAGACCCCAGGCCATGTCCATATCTTGAAGGAAGCATCTGTAAGCTTCCTCTTTCCCGAGTTCCTTTTTTTTAAAAGGAAATATAAAATCCCTCTTTATCTTTTAGTAGGGGCTGGTCTTCTGCTTGAGAGTCAGCCTGACAGCTTCTCCTCAATAAACTGTCTTTCTTGGCCTGAACTTGGTTCTGTCCTTCCTCTGAGACCTTACAGAAACACAATGTGAATGAAAGAGTAACAGCCAAAGAATCCAAATCCCCACAATGTATATGAATGATGTATAAAATACAATGTACATGAATGAAATATAATGTATATTAATGGTTAAATATATGTGTGAGTGTGTATATAAAAGTACAGGAAGGAGGAAAGGAAACTGAGAAAGTATTTTTAAGAACCTAGGATTAGCAATAGCAGGGGAATCATTGTGAATCTTAGCTTTAAAATATCAATAAAATAAGTTATCCTAGAAAGCATTAAAGCCAAATTAAAGCATTAAATTCTAACTAAGTGTAACAAGAGCTACATTTTTTTGGTGAGAAAACACTGGAACTTCCACCTCAAGGTCCATCAGCAAAGAAAGAAGGGTGTGATTTTTTTACCCCAGACTTTGAGAAATTAGTATAGAGTATAGCTGTAAAGGCAAATAATGAACATCCTGCAAATATCTCTACTTTTTCACAAAATTCCCTTGCTTTAATTTTTACTTCTGGTCATCGATTTAAAAAAAAAAAAAAACAACACAAACCAACAACAAAAAACCAACCTGAGATGAACCTACTGCTTAAAAGCTTCATCATTTGCACTATGACTATGTGATTCAGAAACATCCTTCCTCTTTCAGAATGAATAATATTTAATTAATATTTTTATGAAGTTAATATGGTTTACACCATGATGCAAGTACGTAAGGAGGTTATAGAACTGACATAATTCCTTTCATTGGGCCTCAAAGTCTTTTGGAATTTAATAAAACAGAAGCAATAGGGCAAAATTCCTTGCTATTGTAATTATTATTATTATTATTAATAAAGTATCTCTTTGTCTCTTACATGAACTTAACTCAGAGACCAGACAAAATAGTGAGATATTTGTTAATTGGATTTTCAAAGGCTTCGACCAATCTTTTTACCTTAAACTACTCTTTTTGTCTTTTTAATTTTCTTACTCCCATTATCTCATAGATTGCCTAAAGAATAAACAAATTTGTTTTGGAGGAGGTAAAACAAAGGTGATCCTTAGACGCAAGCATGAGGAAATTTAATGTCACATGATTTGGACATGTTGTCAGATTGCAGTAGAAAAAGATACCATGTTAGGTCAGGTCAGAGAAAGGGAAGAAAACCCTCAACAAGATGGGTTGATACAGTTACTGTAACAATGGACATATGAAGGCTGTGAAGATGGCTGAGGATAGGAGAGGGTTAAGATCTCTTGTTCAGAGAGGGTCACATAAAGACATCTAACAACAACAAGAATATCATTTTACTAATCCTATAATCTGTTTCTTTTAAGCCTTCTAAAATATCGTCAGTAGCTTCCTTAATATATTTGGAAGATACAAATTATACCACTAACTGAATTTATTACTCTTCTGCATTATGGAAAGAAAATTATACGTATTTTTATGGCTTACTCCTATTCTTATAAATAAAGATTTCCCTGAGCACATATTTAAATGAGCCCAGTGACACCGTATTTATTTTTCTCCTCAGCACATATTTTGACAATGTATTTTAGTTATTTATTGGGGGGGTTGTTAGGCCTGTCCTACCATTAAACTATGCTGTATAATGCACACACTTTTAACTGTTTAATAAATAATTAACTAAATCTCAATCAATTAGTGTTTCGGTCTTCAATTTAAACAGCATTTAGCATTAAGAAGAAAAAGTCACTTTTTCCTTTTAAAAAGAGAGAAAAAAAATTGAACAGATAAGGAGATTTCTAATTGTTGTTCTGATTACTTAGTCAAAGAAAGTGCATGTACCGAATCCCAGATGTCTTATAACAGTGGTACAGTTACAGAATGTGAGTGTAACAGCAGCATATGATCATTTTTTTGCCAGCAGAATACTGATCTATATTACAATGGCTAAGCTAATGAGCTATCAACCATGGGGAGAAAAATACAAACCTGTGCTATATTTGATTAATCTTTTTTTAAAAATTTTCTATTGGTTTACTTACGAAGTTTGTATGCCTTGTTTTTCACACAGGCTCTTTCCCCTTTCCTTTAACCACCCCTCCCTCAGCCCATCAAATTGTGCAACTCTATGATTAAGTCCCCACCCCAAACCCCCGCCCATCTTCCCCCCTCTGCTCCACCCTCCCTGCCTTGGATCCCCTTACTCATCCTATAAAAATGGTCGCATACAGTGTTTGTCTTTATGGGACTGAGTTAGTTTTACTTAGCTTAATGCTTTCTAGTCCCTTTCAAGTTAGGTAATAATTTGCATAATCATTGCTCCTGAGTGGTGTGTAGTATTTCATGGTGTGAAAGTACCATAATTTCTAAATCTATTCCATTGTGGTTGCACATTTGGGTTGTTTCCATATTCTTGCTATGGTGAATAAGCTGCTGTGAACATTGGTGTAAAAGTCTTTAGTTGTACCTCAGTTCTCATTTTCAGGGTATGTATTCCAAGCAGTGGAATAACTGGGTTGTATGGAATTTCTAGGTTCAGCTTTCTGAGGAAATGCCAAACTGTCTTCCAGAGTGGTTGTAGCATTTTACAATCCCACCAACAATGTTTGAGAGTTACTAACTATCTCATCACATCCTGTCCAAAATTTATTATTTGCTGCCCTGCTAAACTTTGCTACTACAACTGGGGTAAAATTAACATTTTTAATATGCAAAGGAAAAAACAATCTCAAGCTAATCAAGTACATATCTGTAACTGATCATATTGCTCATTTCTCATGGCAATATTCTACTCATGGATGACCACAGGCAATTTATTGTCTGAAACCAGGCTGCTCCTTGTACACAAGAATTCTGAGGCTTCATCTTACATACTTTGGGCATTTTGCAAGAAAGGAACAAGTCCAGATACCAAGGTTGTGTCATCTTCAGAGTGGTTAACTTCATGAATAATTTGCTCAGCATACATATTGAATAGATATGGTAATAAGATAGCCCCATCACACAAATTTCCTGATCTTAAACAACAAAATAGACCCTCATTCTATTAGAAAGTTTATTTCTTAGTTTTCCCCTTACAATAATGTTTTGCTTTGTTTTGTTTTTAATTTTTGTTTTATATTGTTTTACATACAAAGTTAGTATGCATTATATGCCACACAAGTCTTCATTCACATTGTATTTCATGCAATGATGTCCATGTATAATATTCTTGATCTTTGTACAGGCTCCACAAATGTACAATTTAGGTATATTGGAATTCCTAGTCCATTCTAAGTAATGTCTTATTGAAAAGTATTGACTGTGGCACAGCATCTGTAAGGAGTAACAAATATAAAAATAAATTGCCAGGAGCCACAAGATTTTTATTGGAATGGAGGAATGGAATAGTGCCTCTCTCAAATAACTCATAAGGAATTGGCATGCTGATATCCTGGCTATAAATTCTAGATGGTTGTTGTTGTTATGGGACATTGAGTTGCCTGTGACTCATAGCAACCTGATATACAATAGCTCTGAAGCCTACCCTGTCCTGAATCAGTCTTACTGACTTCTACACGCCTGCCCCCATTTCCCCAGCTATTGTATCAATTCATCTCATCTGGTGTCTTACTGTCTTGTACTGTCTCCCCAACCTTCCAAGAATGATGTCCTTCTCCAATGACTGGTCCTTCATAGCCACATAGAACTGAGATAAGAAGATATGTTTATTTTTCTTTTTTGTCACTTAAAAAAAAATGAGGTCACAAGGGAACTAACCCAAAAGAGAGGGGGAAAGAAATACAACACAACAATACTGTTCTGCTCATGAAATGCCCCTCAAAAAAATAATCCACACGTATGCAAATACAAAAAAAGCACTTTATTCCAGAGAATATCCACATGTGGAGACTTTCTTCCTCAGTAGGAAGGTGGTGAGGGAAAAAGCCCTGAGTCCCCCTGCGCAATTGCTTTTATTTTCCTGGGTGCTACTGTTGGGCATGGAGATTGAAATCATAGTTGGTGGGTCGAGGGATCAGTCATGTTGGTCGGCTTTTGACAGGC
>NW_006400049.1:1172438-1178406 GCF_000299155.1 Elephantulus edwardii | reverse complement strand
TGACTCTAGCTCCTTTCACATTTCATTGTAATATTTTGCTTTGTCATTCCGTGCTGCCTTTTGGAATCTTCTGTTCAGCTCTTTAGTGTCTTGAATTCTTCCTTGTGCTTTGGCTTCTCTACGTTCCAGTACAATCTTCAGAGTTTCTTCTGACATCCATTTTGATCTTTTCTTCTTCTTCTGTCTTTGTAATGACCGTTTGCACTCTTCCTCGATGATACATTTACTATCGTCCCACAACTCATCTGGTCTTCACTCATTAGTGTTCAAGGCCTCCAACCTGTTCCTGAGATGATTCTGAAATTCAGGTGGCATGAAATTAAAGTGTCACGTAGACACTAGTTAATTCTTTACTTTGCAAGGACAGATAATACTTTTCCTGGGGCATTCATGTTTGCCTTAAGCTAAGAATTTTTCACTTCTGTTTCTGGTATTAATTGAGGTTTATAAAAAAGTAGGGTTTATGCTGTCCCCTCACTACCAGTATTACTTTCAACTTTCTTGTTTCTAATGACAAGGTTTTTGGTTTTTTAATTAGACATTGACTAATGGAAAGACAGATAATTAACTGAAATCTTTTTCCCAACTTGAATTGTAAGATATAATTTTTAGTTAATACAATTATGTTACAATAATTGGCCCTATTTTTCTAAAGCACATTTTGAATAAATGTATTAAACATCTCTAGAAGCTCTGTGTATAAAAGTTTGTTCTAAAGAACAAGAAAGTTTTATTAGAAATAATTCATTTGGGAGATAAACTCTCAGAATTTAGAGTTATTAATAAATAAAGAGTACATTAACAGCAAAGTTATGAAACTACTTTTTAAAAAAATACACTTATTTATCAGTATATGGGAAACACTGGTCTTATAGCTTAGTGATAAGAATTTGCACTGTCAGTCCAAAGATACACTTCGATTCCACCAGCTACTCCATAGGATATAGATAGGCATTTTCTTTCCACACAATTTACTATGTATGAAAACTCACTAAAGGGTAAACTACATTGTTGTTGTTGTTTGAATTATGCATTACTGATAGTGACCTTATTAACAAAAGACCTGAGGCCTTTCTATAACTATAATTTCTCCAAGCTTATAGAGTTTCCAGAGGCATGTGATTTAGTATGTGGATGCCACTCTTGCTTCCAAACCTGTCTTAAACTGGGAGCTCCACCACACACTGTCCACCATGGGCAGCCATTATGGCATTTACGACCCCATGGGCTAAACTTTTATATACAAGAACCCTCCAGAAGGTCTTGTTAACTCTAAACAAGAGACTTAAATAAAAAAAAAATTAAAAAAACAAAAACAACAACAAGAAAACCCCAAACATTTCACACTGACCTCAACCAAAACAAGAGAGCCCATCTTACAGAGTCCAGTTGCTTCACTCAGTCTCTAAAATGGAGACAAGGGCTTGGTCTTACATGCACCAGGAGGTCTTGTTGACTCTAAAGGAGATGCTTACATAAAAACAAACAAACAAGCTATGCAGATCCTCAACCAAAACAAAAGCACCTTCTTACAGTGTCTGGCCTCTTTATCCAAGTCTAAAATGGAGACAAGGGCTTGGTCTTACATGCACCAGGAGGTCTTGTTGACTCTAAAGGAGATGCTTACATAAAAACAAACAAACAAGCTATGCAGATCCTCAACCAAAACAAAAGCACCTTCTTACAGTGTCTGGCCTCTTTATCCAAGTCTAAAATGGAGACAAGGGCTTGACTTTATATGTTGTTATTGTTGTTATGTGCTATCTGTTACCAACCCAATAAACAAAAGACCTTAACCTTGTTCTATAACTATTGTTCTTTCTCTAAGTTTATAAATTTTCCATAGGCATGTTTAGGAAGTGGATGCCACTCCTGCTTCCAAGCCTGTCTTAATCTGAGAGCTCTATCAAGCATTGTCAACTATGTATAGCCATTATGGCATTTGACAGACCAATGACACATTGTTCAGTATTACAGCAATCCAAAGTTACCTCAATATAAAGAAATGACAGAACAGTGTTGTACCACTTAGAAGAGAGTTAATTTCAAACACAATTAAAATCAGGCCCTTGGACCCAAATAAATTTTAAAAGACCCCAGGTGGTGCACTCAGCTCTCATTTGCTCCAACAAGAAGCTTCTAACCAACCAAAACACTTCAGAGTCAATCCCATCCAACGCAGAGAAAGATTGGCCCCTCCAAGCCACACGAATTTTAAAAGACCCCAGGACATACACCCAGCTCTCATTTGCTCAAACAAGAATCTTCCAGCCAAACAAAGCATTTCAAAGCCAATGACAAACAGGTACATGTCCTAGGGTCTTTTAAAGAAATCTTGCTTATTAATGTGACTGATTCTCTCACAGAAACTAGTGTTGCTCTTAGTTTGAATAAGTAAAATTATTATATGTAAGTTATAGCCAGTTTTAGAGGAATAAATTGGTAAAGGAAAATGTGCCATGACCCTGGGGGAAATTCTTTGATCAAACCCTTTTGTTTTTTGTTTTTTGTTTCTATTTTTGGTTTTTTTTTCAATTATGTATGTACCACAAATGTTTGAGTGAAAAATAATTGAATATTCTATTGATGCTATTATGACTTATACAAAATATATTATTTAAAATTCAAGTAAGTCAGAGAACTTAAAACATCAGAGGCCTATGATGAGGCTCAAAGAAGAACAGAAAATGTGAAATTACTTCAACTTGATCAGAATATGAATTTTGTAAAGCATAAATCCTCAAATTTATTTCATTGGTATTGTGGTAAAATGGAGCCAGAAATAGAACCTGGCTTCCTGCCAAAAGAGCTTTTTAATGCCAGTGAAGTGATTACTTTTCATACATGAGAGAAGAAAGCAACAGGAACATGATTTGCAGCTTTAGAAAGATACCATCAATGTAGAGAAGTTTCTACACACATTAAATCAAACTTTATAGGATTCTAACATAAAAATGTATCAGTAATGAAGATTGGAATAGTTTTAGAAACCAGAAAAGATGACTTTTCTGCAAAAAGAGAATTCAAAGTTAGCCGTGCACTTTAATTTAAACCTATTATTTCAATTAATGTTAATTTATGGCCAAATTACCTTGACCTTTTTGTGAATGGCAAAAAAATACACTTGAGGGCAAATATACTTATTTTCTTTGTGTGTGTGTGTGTGTGTGTGTGTCTATTTAATCTTTTAAAATTAGAGCTCTCTAGTAGCTTTGAATATAGGCAGTTGAGGTTAACTCAGACGGGATGAATGCCTAGCAGTTTAAATTCACTGGTGGCTCTGACAGAGAATGGTGCATAATCTATTCCTGTGTGATAAAGTCTTTAAAAACCCTCTTGGAGTATCAGCTGACTTGGTGATGGTATGATATCAATGAAGGGGTTACATTCCAAAATAAATTAAAAATATGTAATACACACACACACACACACACACACATATACGTATTACACAATTTTCATAATTCATTTGTGTGTGTGTGTGTTGGAAGCAGGAGTGAGATCCACTTTCTAAAAAACAAGCCTCCGGAAACTCTATGAACTTTGATAAATGTCAATAGATATAGAAAGATTTCAGGCTTTTTGTTCACAGAGTCGCTATGAGCTGTACTTGACTCAAAGGCAATCAATAACAACATATATGCATATGGATGAATACAATCACTTCAATTAAACACAAATTTAAACAAAATATAAAGCCAAAATCAGGCTCTGCTATTAATGAAGTTTATTTCAGAACACTTTTTAAAACATCCTAATTAAAAAGAAAAAATATGAAACTCACTGTTAAGCCTAAGATTTTCACCACTGAGTCAATCTACAGCACCATGTTAGATGGAGAAGAGATTGAAATTGTAAATAATTTTCATTTATTTCCACAATCAACACTCTTGGAACAAGCAGTCAGGAAATCAAAAGATAAATTGCATTAGGAAAATCTGCTGTCAGAGATTTCTCTGGAGGCTAAAGAGCAACGATATCAGTCTAGAGAATAAGGTGAACCTAACCCACCTGTCTTTGCAATTTCTTGCTATACATTAGAGAGCTGGACAATGACTAAGGATGACACAAGATTAACCAATGACTGAGTTGTGGTGATGAAGAAGAATATTAAATATAACATGTCCTGCAAAGAGAACAAACAGCTCTGTCCTGGAAAGGGTGAAGCCAGTTACTCCTTGGGGGCAAGAATTATGAAGTTCTGTCTCATACTTTGGGCATGTTTCCAGGAGAGACATGTTCTTGAAGAAGAATATCATTTTTCAAAGGATGGATGGATATGATAGGAGAGGAAGATTCTAGATGAGATGGATTGATTTCGTAACTAGGGTAATGGGGGTAGAAGTGTTGGAATCAGTGAGATTGGCCCAGGATAGAGTTCAGAGCTATTGTGCAAATATTGTATGAGTCTATATCTCTGAGTCATAGGCAACCTGATGAAACATAGTAACATCCACAGCAACAACTTTCATGGAAAAATATACTTCTCAAATATTATTTCATTACAATGTCTATCTCTTTTCACATATTGTCTTTCCTTTCACCCATCTTTTTATGGTACTGAATTTGACATAGACAACACCTCAACATCAAGGGAAAAAAAGGTGCTTAGCAAAGTACTGACGGTCAACATTATGACAGAAGAAAAGATTGAAGCTGTCTATGATTTAATCTTGCTTGGATCAACAATCAGCATATTTGGTACCAGTAGTGAGGAAATCAGGAAATGTATTATACTAGACAAATCCACTGTTAGGACTCACTTCAAAAGTCTGATGGACAATGAAGTAAGGTCAAATATTAAGGTGTACCTCATTTCATGCCATGGTCTTCTCAATTAGCTGCTATGCACCAGAGAGCTGAATAATGAACAAGGATGGCAGGAGAAGAATTGAAGCCTTTCAGATATATTACTGGAGAAAAGAGTATTGAATATATCATGGACTTCCAAAAGAATAAAAAAAATGGATAAAGTGCAGCCAAAATGCTCCTTGCAGGCAATGATGACAAAGCTTTGTTTTTCATATTTCAATAATGTAGATAGACAAGGCTATTCTTTGGAAACTGAGATCCTACTTGGAAAAATAGAGGGTCAGCAAGGAATGAAAGAACCGTGATTGGATAGATTGATTGACACGGAATTCAGTGATCGGTTCTAGTGTGTCAGAGATGATGAACAAGCCTGATTGGACAGATTGACACAGTGATTTCAGTAATGGGTTCTAGTGGGTCAGAGATGATGAGGATGGCACAGAAGAAGGCAGGATTCAGGTAAGCTGTTCACAGGGGCTCTGTGAGTCATAATTAAATTGACTACACCTAATGATGACAACAGCAGCAAGAGGTCACTGAAGTTGTGTTTAATTATTTTATAGACTATTTCCATATTAGAATTGAATATAACTTCTCAAACAACAACAACAAAAACCACAAAAATAAGCAAGACAATCTCATATATATATAATTATGCTGGGAAAATTTTATTACATCAAGGATCTTTCCAGAGTAGTAAACAGTGAAAATGTCAGTTTAAAAATTAAGATGTGCCTGGTCTAAGCCATGCATGGTCTTCTCTGGTTTTTGCTATGTATCTGAAAGTTGAACAGTGACTAAGGATGACAAAAGAAGTGTTGATGCCCCTGGGTTTGGTGTTGGTGAAGAGAATTGAATATTCCATGGACTGCCAAGAGAACCAACAAATCTGTCCTGAAAAAAGGAAAATGAGGGTGACTTTTGGAGACAAAGATGATGAAACTCCATCTCATATACTTTGGAGATCTTGTAAGGAAAGGCCAGTCCTTGAAGAAGGACATCATGCTTGGAAATCTGGAATGTCAATGTAAGAGACTGGAAGAGATCTATGTTCCCATCCCAAAGAAAGGTGACCCAAAAGAGTGTGGAAACTATAGAACAATCTCATTTGATTTCACATGCAAGCAAAATTCTACTGAAGATTATCCAAAAACGA
>NW_006400049.1:1171004-1171636 GCF_000299155.1 Elephantulus edwardii | reverse complement strand
AGATTTGTCCTGGAAAGTGTTAAACTGGGTGGCTCTTTGAAGGCAAGGATTCTGAGGCTTCATCTAACATACTTTGGACATGTTATAAGAAGATACTGGTCCTTGGAGAAAGACGTCATGCTGGGGAGGGTCGATGGACAGCACAGAAGGGGAAGGCCCTCTATGAGGTGGTTTGATTCAGTGCCTGGGGTAATCGGGATGGGAGTGTTAGAGACAGTGCGATTGGCACAGGACAGAGCAGAGTTTAATAGGGTCTCTATGAGTCGCAAGCGACTCAATGGCACATAACAACAACAATAACAACAGCATCTAATTATTTCTTCTAGCTTTAATAATTTTTCTCTCCAACTTCCAAATTTTTTATTTTAAATTTAATCATTTTTTCATAGCAGAAAATGATCCTTGTCTTTTGCTCTTCAAAGTATGATATTTTTCTGAGGATGTTGAGGTGAATTTTAGACATTGATATGAAATATATGCATGTGTAATAAATTATACAAATATTGTTGTTGTTGTTATGTGCCGTCGAGTTGTTTCCAACTCATAGCGACCCTATGCACAACAGCCCTAAACCCTGCTCTATCCTGTGCCAACCGCACCGCCTCTGACACACCCATCCCGATTACCCCAGT
>NW_006400049.1:1151067-1170834 GCF_000299155.1 Elephantulus edwardii | reverse complement strand
TTGCCTCCAAGGAGTAGCTTGGTTTAATCCTCTCCAAGATATATCTGTTTGTTTTCCGGACAGTCCATATTACATTTTTAAAAATTATATAAAATTGCATAATTATAGCAATTACATAAAAATTAATAGTATATAAAGTTTGTATCAAAATGACTTTTATTTTCTTCACCAGATATCAGTTATGTAATGACATTTTTTGCCATTCTTAAGTAAATAGAAATAAAAGTTAAGTGTGGAGAATGCTTAAATTGAGAGTAAATCCTTGAATCTCATTTAAGCAATTAAATGTCAACTCTCTGTACTCATTAAACTCTGTCTGAAGTTGTTAATAAACAGACATATCACCTTGATTTACATTTGGCAGATTTATCATTTATCTGTCCAGTCCTTGGGCATAAAAGAAAAATCAACCAAGGGATAAGTACATGCTCTAGTATTTTGTGGATGATATTTTAACAGAATAATTTTTAGTTATTCTGTATTTTATTGTATCACATGTGAAAGTCTACGAGTTAAATTAGTTTTCCTTTCAACAATTTTTTCAGTGTTTCATAACACTCGTTGCAATCACCAACCTCATTCAGTTTCTCTCTTCACTTTCTTCACATCTTCCTTTGGTTCACAGGTTCCTTTTGTCTGTCTTTCCTGCTTTCTAAGCTATATATTTTAGGCATATTTTGACTTTTGGTCTCATTTAGTTGATGTTGTTGCTAAGTGCCTTCAAGTTGACAGTAATTTTTATAATGAGAGATCAGAACCTTGCCCTGTTCTACATACATTGTTGATAGTTTTGTTGTTGTTGTTATGTGCCGTCGAGTCGTTTGCGACTCATAGCGACGCTATGTACAACAGCCCTAAACCGTGCTCTATCCTGTGCCAATCTCATTGCCCCTGACACACCCATCCCGAGTGCCCCAGTCACTGAATCAATCCACCTCTTAGAGGGTCTTCCCCTCCTGCGCTGTCCCTCTACTCTACCCAGCATGATGTCCCTCTCTAAAGACCTGTCTCTCCCTACAACATGTCCAAAGTATGTCAGATGGACAGTACTGAAGAAATACTCTTAATTGGTGACATAATTAAATTTCTCTTATTTTTCTGAAAGTTGAGTCTCATGTTGAATCTTCTGAAAGTTGAGTTCAAAAAAAAGAAAGAAAGAAAGAAAGTTGAGTTCAGTTGTGGGCACAAAGTGTATTAAAGATTTGGATTAGAAGACCATACTTATCTCTATTAGACCAATAAATTAAGCCAGGTCTTTGTTTTAATTTTTATTTAATAATCTTTTGGGTTTTTTAAGGGGTTTTAAAAAAAATTAATTTTAATGAGAATTTCCAGAGACATTGGATTTCCATTCATTCATTGTTGTACTTTTCTCCCTACCCACTCCTACCCCCAGTACACTCTTCTCTTTGAAAAGTAAACGAAAAATTCTTTCATTGTTATACAATTTCTACCTCCAGGTCCATCCTACTGTGCAGCCTTCATTCTGGATTCCTCCCACGACAGTAATACCTAATCACATATTCCTTTTAAACTGTTTTCTTCCTCATCTCTTTCAATGCAATAAACATTATTTATCCTATCTTTCTCAGTCTCCCCCTAATCCCAATGTTAGTCTTGTTTTACAACAGTGGCACTATGCAGAATTTGTCTTTTTTGTGACTGAGATATTTCACTCAGCATGATGTCCTTCAGGGTCACCCATTTTGAATAATAGTGCATGAGTTCCTTGTTTTCAATGCAACATAGTATTCCATTGTGTGAATATACCACAGCTTCTCTATCCATTCGTTTGTTGATGGGCACTTAGGTTGTTTCCAGCTCCTTGCTATTATGAACAAAGCCACGATAAACATGGGTGTTCATATATCTGCTTAGATGTTGGTTAGGGTCTCTTTGGGTTATATTCCCAGTAATGGAATTGCTGGGTCAAATGGTATCTCTATTTGCAACTTTTTGAGAAGCATCATATAACCTTCCACAGTGGTTGCACCATTTTACACTTCCACTAAGTGACTAAGGGTTCCAGTTTCTCCACAACCTCACCTGCATTTGTTGCTTGCTGTTCTGTTAAATTTTACTCTTCTTATTGGGGTGAGATGATATCTCATAGTTGTCTTGATTTGCATCTCTCTTAGAACTAGAGATTTTGAACATTTCTTCATGTGTTTGTTTGCTGTCTGAATGTCTTCTTTGATGAAGTGTCTATTCATATCCTGTGTCCATTTTCAATTGGGTTGTTTACCTTTATCTTATTGTGGTGGTGTTTTAGTTTCTGTTACACTTATTTATTACCCTCCCTCTTTTAGAATTTCAATTCTAATATAAATAAGAGCGATTGATGGTGGTGGCCAGGCACTGTTAAGTTCTTTTGGTCTTAGTAGAAGTTTTAATTTCTATGATCCATTATTACATTGGAATAAATGTCATCCTGAGTATTTTTCCTCAGTTTTCTTTGCTATTCATTTGGATAGACCAATAGTCACATCTTAGAATGCTGTTGTATACTTTTAAATCTCCACACATTATTCATAGAAGGACGCTAGAACAATACATTCATGGGTTGCACTATCCCAATAGATCTAAATATCCCTGACACCGTGGTTCTAGCTCCCAATTACTCAGCCAGCAATTTTCTCAAGGTTTTTGGTTATAACAAAGAAGTTTCCAGAATTTTTTCCCTGCATCGTCTACAATATTCTTGGCTATATTTAAAGCACATAGAGATATGTGTAATTGTTAGAATATTTTCTACACACATCTTCTACATATACTCTTAAGTTTATACACATATGCTTTTTTGTATCTGTGTAGCCAGCATTTCTATCTGTGTCCATAATCAAAGATGTTTTAAATCATAATTTATATGCAGAGACAATTTACAGTGTATTGTATGAGAAAAGACTTCCCATCTTCCTCCTGTGTAACAACCAGTGGATTTGAACTACATGTCTTCACTTTGGCTATGCAGTCCTTACCACTAAGCCACAAGGCATCACAGAAGTGATCTGAGGCCTAAGGCATCATATCAAGAGTTGTCTTGGGAGAGGAAAGTGCTGGACAGGGTACGCAAGAGGATTCTGATGAACCAGGGCAAGAGAAGGGGTGGGGGTGATCCTGAATCTCCTGTAAGGGAGAAATGTCTTTCTTCTGCTCCTTTTTGTAAAATGTTTGTCTGTCAGATATTGTTCTAAAGTTGAGTAATCACATTAGAATAGACTTGGAACAAGGATTGGCCATCCACTTCTGAAATAACAGGCCTTCAAAAACTCTATGTACATTCGAGCATACAAGAAGATATGGTACCTGAGGGTGAACCCTCATTTTTGGAAATACAAGAAAAAAAATAAGGAACGATTGTAAACAGATACTAGTGATTGCAACGTGGAATGTGAGAAGCATGAATGTAGGAAAATTGGACACCCATTAAAAAAGAATTGCAGCACATAAGTACTAGCATATTAGGTATTGACAAAATGAGATAGATTGACAAGGGGAACTCTGAGCTAGACAATCACATGATCTACTATACAGGAGATGGAAAGGTGAGGAAAGATGAGGTTGCTTTCATAGGAAAAAAGGTCATTTTTAGATCAATCTTGAAATACAATGTTGTGAGAAACTGCCCATATGCATACAAGGAAGTCTGATAAATACCACTATCATTCAAATATCTGCACCAACAACCAGAACAAAGAGGAGAAAATAAATTATTTCTACCAACTTTTGCAGTTGAAAAATGCTTGAACATGCAATCCAGATGCATTAATAATAAGTGACTGGAATGCAAAACTTGAGAACAGGGAAAAAAAAGGATCATTAGTCAGAAAACATGGACTTGTGGAAGAAATGAGGCTGGAGATAGAATAATAGATTTTTGTACGATCAATGGCTTATATGTTTTATAAGAAATATAAATGCAGACTATACACCTGATTGTACACCATGCAAGAATTCACCTGATTATATGCACAGAAATAAAATCAATTATATCTGTGGAAAGAATTGTTAGAAACAATATCAGCAGTGAAAACCAGGCCAACTGCTGATTGTGGAATAGGTCATCAACTACTTCTATGTCAGTTCAAAATAAAGAAGAAGGTTAAATTAAATCCACAGGAATCAAAATTTGACCTTGAATCTACCGAACCAGTGCAGGAACAGATTTGTGGCCTTCAACACTAATGAGTAAAGACCAGATGCCTTGAAGGAGGCTATCAAGAAAATCATCCACAAGGAATGCAAAAGGTCATTACAAAGACAAGAGAGGAAGAAAGAAACTATTTTAACATCAGAAGAGGTTCTAAATATTACGCTAGAGTCCTAAGAAATCAGAGCAAAGGGAAGAAAGCAGGAAGTTAAGAAACTGAACAGATGATTTCAAAGGCAGCCTGGGAATACAAATCAATGAAATGTGTAAAGAACTGGAATTAGAAAAAGAAGAAAAAAAACCCCTATACCAAAACAAAAAACAAAAGGGGTGTACTCACTTTTAATTTCCTAAGTTGAAGGAACAGAAGAACAAATACAAGCCACTAGTTGCAATACTTAAGGATGCGATGGACAGGATACTGAATTATCCAAGAAGCATTACAAGAATATGGATGGAGTATACAGAGCAATTGTACCAAAAAGAATTGACTGACACAGAATTTCAAGAAACAACATATGAGCAAGAAGCAATGGTAATGAAGAAGGAAGTTCAGGCTTCTCTGAAGGACTTGATAAAAACACAAGGCCCAAGATTTTGATGGAATCCCAATTGACATACATATTTCAACAGATACTGCCCTGGACGTGCTCACAGGTTATGCCAAAAAATCTGTAGGACAACTACTTCATCAACTGACTGGAAGAGAGCCACATTTATTACTTTCCATAAAAAGGTGGCCAGACAGAGTGTGGAAATTATAGAACAATATCACTAATAGCACACTGGCAAAATCCTGCTGAAGATAATCCAGAAACAACAGGAACAGGACATTGACAGAACTAGCAGAAATACAAGCTAGATCTCGAAGAGGTCATGGCACTTGACACATTATAGCCAACACTCTGCCCCAGCAATCAGGAAATCCAAAGATGACTTGTTGTTGTTGTCGTCATAGTTGTTATGCACCATTGACTTGCCTATGACCCATAGAATCCCTGTGAATAGCAGATCTGAACCCTATCCTGCCCTGAGCCAGTTTTACTAATTCCAACACACCAACCCCCATTGCACTAGCCACAGTATCAATCAATCTCATCCAGGGTCTTCCTCTCCTATGTTGTCCCTCCACCATTCCGAGCATGATGTCCTTCTCCAAAGGACCAGTCTCTCCTGGCGCTGTGCCCAAAGTATGTGAGACAGAGTTTCAAAATCCTAGTCTCTAAGGAGAAACTTTGTTTCACCCTCTCCAAGACAGACATTTTGTTTTCTTAGAAGTCCATGGTATGTTGAAGACTCCTCCAGCAACCCACTTTGAAGGCATCAATAATTCTTCTTCTCCTTTTCCTCCTCCTCCTCCTCTTTCTTCTTCCTCCTTTTTTCCCATTTTTCCAGTTTTTTGTTTTGAAACAAAGGACAGAATACTCGGTTAAAAATTTACTATAGTTTTTCTTAGTAATGCACATGACAAAACAGAAAGATACTTTATCATTTAACCTCGATTATTTGCTAACTAGAGCAGAAAACTAATGACAAGTTTTGTAAAATACTCTTTTTTCAAAGATGACTGAATGTAAAAAATGTAGGGATATCTTGTCAGAACTGTGTGTCATTCTTGGGTTAAGGTAACAGATTTGTCTCTTGACAAGGATAATAATAGTTTACCCTCAGGCAAATGTTGGGTATGTTTGCTAGCAGCCCTCCCATAGGACTATTGTTGTTGCTGTTTACCACAAAGTAAAAACTAATCAATAACTGACCCTCTAGCAAATTTTTAGAGGCAATAAATTGCTGGAGATTTCCATCTTACTCTCACAGTGAAACTGGGGCCTTTAAAGCATGAGCATTTGGGATTTCAGCACAGTTTCTTACCAATAGGCCACCAGACACATCTCTTGAACTCAGAGTTTCTCAGGTAAACCACAAACCATTCTATCCAAAGAGTTCTTTGTATCGCTCTGGTCATAGGATAAAAATGAAAACAGATGAAATCAGAATATCTGTAATAGTCTGAATAATACATTCTGTTGTCTTTCACCTAGGAGTCTCATTTATTTCGTGTGATTTGAAGCAAAATAAAGCAGGATTTTATTTTGCTGTACTTCTTTATTATTATTATTATTATTAATTATTATTATTATGTATTATTTTGAATTACCACCAAATGGGATCTGACTGGCACAGGAGGAAACTGTCCCTCCTACGGCACAGCATGTGGTGGATTCGAACCACACACCTTTGGGATTGCAGTGCACCTTCTTGCCACTAGACCACCAGAGCTCCCTTTCAATTCTTCTGCGTCATCCTTAGTCATTGTCCAGCTCTCTGATGTGTAACAAGAAATTTTGAGGACCATGACATAGAATTAGGCACATCTTAATCTTTCAGTAGACTGGAGAGATCCCTGACAGCAGATTTTCAAAATGTAATTAGTCTTTTATTTTCTGACTGTTGCTGTTAAGAGTGTTAATTGTGGGCCTGAGCAAGCAGTGATTATTAACAACTTCAATCTCTTCTCCATCTCTCATGTTGCTGCCAATTGGCCCAGTGGTGAGAATCTTTGTCTTCTTGATGTTGATCATCAATCCATATTAAAGACTACCATCCTTGGCCTTCTATAGCAAGAGATTCAGGTCTTCTACAGTTTCAGCAAGTAAGGTTGTATCATCTGCATAACATAGGTTGTTGATGAGTCTTTCTCCAATCCTGTTACCACATTCCTCCTCGTAAATCCCTGCTTCTTTAATGATTTGTTCTTCATGTAGATTGAAAAGGTATGGAGATAGGGTTCATCCCTGATGTACTCCTTTCCTGATATTGAAGCATGCACTGTTTTCCTGATCTATTCTGAAGACTACTTCCTAGTTCAAGTATGGATTTTTGCATAAGCACAACCAAGTGGTCTGGGATTCCCATTTTCAAGGTAAGCAGCAATTTGTTGTAATCTACACAGTCAAAAACTTTGGCACAGTTAATGAAACAAAGACAGACATTCTCTTACTTTCTGCCAAGATCCATCTGACCATGTCTCTAATGCCATGACCTCTTCTAAACCTAGCTTATATTTCTGCTAGTTCTCTGTCAATGTCTTGTTCCTGTCATTTCCAGATTATCTTCATCAGAAATTTTCTAGTGTGATATTAGTGATACTGTTAGATAATTTCCACACTCTGTCAGGTTGCTTTTTATGGAATGGCATAAATATTAATTTCTCCCAGTCATTTGGCCAAGTAGTTGTCCTCCAGGTTTCTTAGCACAATTTGGTGAGCAATTCAGGGCAGCATCTCTTTGTTGAAATACATCAGTTGGTATTCCATCAATTCCTGGAGCCTTGTTTTTTCCAGGTCCTTCAGAGAAGCCTGAACTCCCTCCTTTATCACCATTTCCTTTTCATCATCTATTGTTTCTTTAAATTCTTCTGTGTCAGCCAATTCATTTTGGTACAACAACTCTATATACTCCTTCAATCTTCTTTTAATGATTTCTGAATAATTCAATAACCCTAAATATAAAAACCAACCCTTGAATAGGTTTGAGGCCTTGAACACTAATGAAAAAAGAGCAGGTGAGCTATGGGAAGATGTCAAGGATCTCATTCATGAAGAATGCAAAAAGTTATTACAAAGAAGAAGGGAAGACCAAAATGGATGTCAGAAGAGACTCTATATATCGCACTAGAACATTGAGAAGCCAAAGCAAAAACAGGAAATCAAGAAGTTAAGGAGTTGAAGGGCAGCCCAGGAAGACAAGGCAAAGTATTACAATGAAATGTGCAAGGAGCTGGAGTCAGAAAATCAAAAGGGCTGGACTCACTCAACATTTCTTAAGAAGAAAAAATGAATTGCACTGGGGAAATCAGTAATCTTTCCATAGTATTGAGAAGCAATGATATCAGTCTAGAGACTAAGGTGCACTTGATCCATGCTATCGTCTTTGCAATTACTTGCTATGCATCAGAGAGCTGAAGAATGACTGAGAATGACAGAAGATTAATTGATGTCTTTGAGTTGTGGTGCTGGAGAAAAGTATTAAACGTAATATTGGACTACCAGGAGAACAAACAGATGAGTCCTGGAGGGGATGAAACCAAGTTTATCCATGGAGGCTAGGATTTTGAAGCTTTGTCTCACATACTTTGGGATTGTGATGGGGAAGGGGAATGGGTCCTTGGAGAAGAACATCATTATCAGAGGGGTGAAAAGAGAGAACAGGAGAGGAAGACCATAGATAAGATGAATTAGCAGAGTATCTTGAGTAGTGGGGAAAGATGTGTCAGTATTTAGGTTCACTATGGGTTGCAGGTAACTTGACAGCAAATAACAACAACAAGAAGCCATTAGAGTTTTTATCATTGTTGTTGTTAGGTGCTGTCAAGTTGAGTACAACTCATAGCAACCGTTTGAACAAAATATCTAAACACTATTCTATTTTGTTCCATTCTCACACCTCCGGACACACAAGAACCCACTGAAGCAGTCCCCATATCAATTCACCTGGTTGAGGGTCTGTCTTCCTCTCCTTCTCCATCCCTTCACCCTTCTCTGCAACATGTTCTTCTCCAAGAAATAGCCCCTCCTAACCACATGCCCAAAGTATATGAGGTGAAGCCCCATGTTTCTTGGCTCCAAAAAATGTTCTGGCTGCATCCTCTCCAGGACATATCTGTTGTTCTCTTGGCCATCCAGCGGATGTTCAGTGCTCTTCTCCAACACCACAGCTCAAAGGTGTCAATTTTCTCCCCCAATCATCCTTATTCATTGTCCAGCTCAAAGGTACATAGCAATTGTTGAAAAAGATTATGGCCTCAATCAGACAAACTTTAGTCCTCAAACTGACCATTACTTTTCAATAATTTGGAAAGGTCTCTAACTGCAGATTTTTCCAGTGAAATGTATCTCCTTATTTCCTGACTGCTGATCTCAAGGGTGTTAATTGTGGATCCAAAAAAAGATGAATCTGTAGACAATTTCAATCTCCTCTCCATGTGCCATGATGCTACCTATTGGCCCAGTGGTAAGAATCCTTGTTTTCTGGACACTGAAAGGCATTCCTTATTGAAGGCTGCATCTCTTGATCTTCTGCAACAAGTGCTTGAAGTCCTCCTTACTTTCAGCAAGCATGGTCCAGTAGTCTTCATAGCACAGGTTATTGATGAGCTTCCCTCCAACTCTGATGCCATGCTCCTCTTTAAAGAATCCAGTTTTTCATAGAGTACAGGATAACTGTACCAGAAAGAATTGATTGACACTGAACACTTTCAGGAAGTACCAAATGAACAGGAGCCAATTGTAATGAAAGAGGAAGTAGAAGCTACATTGGGGCATTGACAAAAAAAGGCCCAAGAAATTGATGTGATACCAATTGACTACTTTTAATTAATACATGCAGCCTTGGATATGCTCACCAGTCTATGCCAGGAAATTTGGAGGATTCATGTTTGATGAAGTGATTGGGAGAGGTCCATATTTGTTCCTTTCCCAAGAAAGGTGACCCAACTTAATGTGGAAACTATCGAACAATATAATTAACACCACGTTCAAGCAAAATACTTCCGAAGATCATTCAAAAAAAGCCAGAAGAGTACATAGATAGGGAACTGTGAGACGTTCAAGCAGAATTTAAAAGAGACAATATTACCAGGGATATCATTGTTGATGTCAAATGGATCCTAGCTGAAAATAAAGAATACCAGAAGAATGTCTATTTGTGCTTTATTGACTATGCAAAGGCATTTGTATGTATGGATTATAACAAGTTGTGGCTGACATTGAAAAAAAAATTGGAATCCCAGAGCACTTACTCGTGCTCATGCAGAACTTATACCTGGACCTGGCTGTTGTGTGAACAGAGCACGGAACACTGCATAGCTTAAAACTGAGAAGAGAGTGCATCAGGATTGTATACTCTCTCCATACCTATTCAATCTTTATTATTTTCCCTTTAGCTGTTATGATAACACAATTGATACCACAGTACAATGTCATTACGTAAGTATTGTTGCTGTGTGAAAATTATAGTGTAATACCACCAGATAAAGAATTTTCAGTATCCTGTGCTATGATGTGATATGATGTAATCTTGCTTTCTGAAAGTGAAGAGTACTTGAAACGCTTGTTGCAGAAGATCAAAGAATACAGCCTTCAAAATAGATTGCATCTCAGCATCAATAAAAGAAAAAGTCTTACAACTGGACCAGTAGGCAATATCATGATGCTTGAGAACAAATTAAAACTGTCAATAACTTCATTTTACTTGTATCTACAATCAATGTTTTTGAGACCAGCAGTTATGAAATCATGAGACTTTTTTTTGCTAGCCAAGAAATCATCAACCAATCTAAAAAAAAAAAAAAGTGAAATAAATCAGTCACCAAAGAACAAATATTCTATAACACCACTCTTATAAAAAGTTATATAACAATTTACACACAAACATAATTATTCTAGAATGCATACCAGAGAGGAAAGAAAGGAGGGGAATTAGAATATTAATTAATGGATAATATACACTTATAATAATGCTGTGGAACAAAATGTGCACAAGTTATTTATTGGGGAAAAAAACCCTTATGCTTTATATATTTTAAGTCAAAACACTTTTTTTGAGAATGTGATCAACTTTGTAAAAATGACAGCCATGGAACCATGGACAGTTCTGTTCTGTTCTGCCTAATGGAGCCAATCACTATTAGTCAACAACAGCTTTTTATTTTATTTTCCCCATATGGAAATCAATAATGCAGCTTCTCTTCATGTTCTTCTAATTTATACAATGTACTACATGGCTTTTTCTATTCCCTTAATCTAGAATTTTTTTTCCTGTTTTTAAAGCATCAGCTCTGTAAATTAAATTCCTGTCTCGTATTTTTCATTATAACCCATCCATTTTCTATTTGGAAGAAAAAGTAATATTTTCTTAATTGTAAGGCTCATTAACCCAAGAGTCATGAACAGTATCTGGTACCGTGGTGGATATTAAGCAAATATTTTTCAGATGAGTGAGTGTCATTTTCTAGATTAAAATCCTTAGTCATTTAGCATTGCATTGAGATTAAAATTCAGATTCCTAAGTATAGTCTAACAGGTCATTTCAGTATAATTTTTCATAGCATTCCATCTAAAAGTGAGGTTTTGAACTTAATGTAGTTTTCTGAAAAAATATCTATTTTTATTCTTCTGAATCTCATATTTAATATAATTTTTTTGCATATGATGTATCCTCATATACTGTACTAAGTGCAGTAGAAAACCAATCAATTTACAGGGTTTGTGGGCATTTGAAAAACACACATAATATGAATTTGTTGTTGTTGTTGGGTGCCTTTGAGTCATAGATGACTCATAGTGACCCTATGAACAAAAAGCCTGAGAACTGTTCATAGAATTTCTGGAGGCAAGCCAATTTGAAAGTGGATGTTACTCCTGTTTCCAAGCTTGTTTCAATCAGGAAGCTCCACCAAACACTGTCCACCATGGGTAACCATTATGACATTTAGCACATCAGTGTCACAGTGTTTAGCATCACAGCAACCACTAGTTACCTCTGTACCACAATGAACAGACCAGTGCTACACCACCTAGAAGAATGTTTGACAAAAAACAATTCAATTTGAACAGCAATATTAGACAAAAAAAACAATTTAAACCATGGAATGTTTGACACACAAAAAATTGAAATAATGTGGATTGTTTGTATTAAAATGTGTTACTCTTATTGTTAGAAGCAGAAAATATAATAATTTGCTATAATACATATTATAGAGAATATCATAAATTTGTTGTGGAACAATAAGTATTTGGTTTAAGTATAGAAAAATCATCTGAGTTTGCTATGATAAATTGGATGTGGAAACATTGGTTTAAGTTTAAGAATAAGAAATATGTTAGGAAATTTGCTATTTTATATGTTAGAATTGGAAGCAGGAGTGGCATCCAATTCCTAAATAACATGCCTCTGGAAAACCTATGAACTCTGATAAATGTCAATAGTTGTGGAAGGGCTTCAAGCCTTTTCTTCATAAGGTCATTATGAGTCATGCTCAAATCAAAGGCAATCAACAACAACATATGTTTGAAATAAGAATAAGAAATATGCTAGGGATTTGCTATGTTATATGTTAGGAATATTTGTGAAAAATATACTAAACAGTATGATATGCCCAAACAGGCTTAAGAGGCCTTAGGGTCTCACTGGCCACAACAGGTGTGAACCCTTGATAAGGGAATACCACCTGTACTGCCAGTGTTGCTAAGGGAATGTAACTGGTATAGAACTTGCCTATAAAGCCCCACTGGCCTCAATATGTGTAAACCCCTGATAAGGAAATATAACTTGTTACCTCCCACGTTGCTAAGGGAATGTAATTTGTATTGAACCTGATTGGTCAAACCCATATTTTTATTCAACACGTCCCAGCGTGCCCCACTTGTGTCACTATAATGTAAACCAGGGAAACCAAAGTAGATAAACTGTGGCTGTGCCCTGCAGATCACTCTGCACTTCTGCCAAAGACAATGAGTTTAACACTGAAGACCCAAATGCTCTTTTCAGAGCCGAGGACTCTGGCCACACTGATAGACATGAGCTTCTGGGACAACCAAGAACTCTGGCCACACCAATGGACATATGCTGTTGACACAGATGAGGACCCTCACTACACCGATGGCTGTGAACTGCTGAACCATCCAGGGACCCCTGTCTGCACCAGTGGCACTGAAGACCAAGGAAATAATTTAAGCTTTCTCAAGGGTGAGTGTTCCCACTGTTGTTGTTGTTGTTTAATGCTGTCGAGTCGTAGACGACTCATAGCAACCCTATGAACAAGCAGCCTGACCACTGTTCGTACATAGAGTTTCCGGAGGCAAGCCATTTTGGAAGTGGATGCGCTCCTGCTTCCAGGCTTGATTTAGTCAGGAAGCTCCAGCCAACACTGTCTACCATGGGTGCCCATTACCACGATTGGCACATCACTGTCACAGGCTTCAGCATCACAGCAACCACGAGTTACCTCTGTACAGCAACGCACAGACCAGTGCTATACCACCTAGAAAAATGTTTGACAGGAAGACAATTTGAACTTGGCCTGAGGGCTGCAGGCCTGAGGGCCCTTTGGGCTTAAGGCCACCTCCTGGTTCAAACCCTAGGCCCAGGATGGTTAGCCTCACTCCAGGGACAGAGCAAACCTGCATGTCAAACACATTCCCGGAAAAACAGTCCACTCCAAAAGCTTGCCATGGTTCCTGCACTCCCACCACCATGCTCCTACCTTCTGGCAAGGAGAGCTTCCCACGAGCATGGGAGGAGCCAGCCAAACTAGGAACAACATGGCCACTTCTTTCCCAGCTGCCTTGGGCTTAAGGCCGCCTCCTGGTTCAAACCCTAGGCCCAGGCTGGCTAGCCTCACTCCAGGGACAGAGCAAGCCTGCAGGTCAAACACATTCCCGGAAAAGCAGTCCACTTCAAAACCTTGCCAGTTCCTGCACTCCCACCACCACACTCCTGCCTTCTGGCAAGGAGAGTGTTCCCACTATACTATGAAATATTTTAATATAAATTTGTGAATTGCAATGTAAGCAAATTGCAGTTAATTGTTAATGCTTACTGTGAATTAATGTTGTGATGGATTTATGAATTGCAATGTAGATAAATTCCAATTATTCCTATGAATTGATTAATTAATGAATCAATAAATTATAATTGGCTTTTGTAATATGTCTGTGAGTAACTCATTGAGGCTCAAGGCTCATGACATCTTATGTCCTAGATTGTGCTCACTTTCCACCAATAGTTTGTTTTATTTATGTTTCTGATTTTATCAAAGAACCATTTAGATAAATTTTTCTCTGGCCACTTACCCCTCTGGCTGTTTGGAGAGAAAATTCTCTGTTAGAATCCACAAGTTTTTTAAAGGGGAAAGAATGAGCAATCACTTTCAATGCGATTTACTGTCTCTGAAAACCTGTAGCATCAGCTATGGGTAATTTCCTACTTGAAGGCACAAAACAACCACATTAGCTTCCAGTAAATATTGAGAATGATGAGTCTAATGCTTTTGATTCTCAAGCTCTAGCTTTCAATTTTTTAGAACAAAGTTCTAATTATTGTTCCTTCAGTAAACCAAACTACACTTTAGTGAGTATTTGGATTTAATTTTACTGTTGTTGTTATGTATCATCGAGTCATCTGCCTCTCATAGTGACCCTATGGACAATAGCTCTGAACTGCGCTCTATCTTGATCCAAAATCACTGTCTCCTACATACCAGCCCTCATTGTTAAGAATATTCTTCTAAGTGTTATAGCTCTGGCCTGTCCATTTGCTGTACTCATGGTAACTCGTGGTTGCTGTGATGCTGAATGAACACTGTGACACTGATATGTCAAATGTGATAATGGCTACCCATGGTGGACAGTATTTGGTGGAGCTCCATGATTAAAACAAGCTTGGAAACAAGAGTGGCATCCACTTCTGAAATAGCTTGCATCTGGAAACTCTATGAACTTGGAGAAAAGAGGAAAGTTATGCAAGTGTTCAGGCCTTTCGTTCTTAGGGTTGCTGTGAGTCATCTACGACTCAGCAGCACTTAAAAACAAGAACAACAACAAAAATTGTTATGAACAATAAAAATACATTCTTTTAGCCACTTGTAATATCTTTTTAAAGATTACAACTAGGTAGCAAGTATGGGTTGAGAAAACATTTTGTACACATATATGAATCATATAAACCTTATGGATCTAATTATGAAAACAAAGAAATAAAGATCTAAAAGGTGCAATTAACTAGATCTGGAACTGGTTCTACTTGGTATATTTGTTAAACTGTCTCAAATTGTCATTTATTTATAAATTTAAACAGTAAAGTGCCCACTCCATACATTATGAAATAATTTTTTATATCATATTGACTAAGAGCATAGACTTTTCACTCAAACTTCTTAGGTTCAAACAAGGTTGAACCACTTAAAACTGTGTGATCAGGAGAATACCATAGATACTTCAAATTAATAGTAAGCTCAATTATCATATTTACCTCACTTAATAAATTAATATAAATTGAGCATATATGCAAGTAAAAAATATTGTTGTTGTGTACTGTCAAGTTGTAACAGACCCACAGCAGACCCTCTGGTGGATTTTCAGAGGCAGTTAATCACATGGGAGGATATTGCCCATTCTTCTCCCATGGAGCAGTTGGTAGCCTCATACTATGTGCTTTTGGGATTGCAGTGCAGCTTTTTCCCACTAGACCACCAGAGCTCCCTAGTAAAAATAATACTGTTTGTTAATTCAATATTCAGATGCAGCATGCATGTTTTATATTAGTAGTTTTTTCGTTTAAATGACGTGCAACACATTTATAGATGACCTAAAGAAAGCCATTTAATTTTGTTTAATTGAATTTGAAAGGTGTGAATTATTTAATCAATTAGGCAATCGCATTATCAAGAAAGTTCATCTAGTCTCATTCTCCATAAACATCTATGGTTATAACAAATGATGCCTTCATAGCTGAAACTCAGCAGGTATTACACAATCACAGTGTCTTAAGAAAATATTTTCATAAGAGGACAGCAGTTTAAAAGGTCTGGTAGTGATGTTGCTATGTGCTTTCTAGTAGCTTGCAACTTATAGTTACCCTATGCACAATGGCTCTGAACCCTGCTCTATCCTGAGCCAACCTCATTGTCTCTGACACACTCACCCCCATTTCCCCAGTCACTGAGTAAATCCATCTCATTGAAAGTCTTCCTCTATTGCACTCTCCCTCCACCCTCCCAGACATGATGTCCTTCTCCAAAGACTGGTTCCTCTTTGCAAAATGCCCTAAGTATTTCAGATGAAGCTTCAGAATCCTTGCCTCCAAGTAGCCTGGTGTAACCTCTCCAGAACAAGCTTATTTGTTCCCCTAGCAGTCTATGGTATATTCATTATGCTTCTCTAGCACTACAGATCAAAGGTGTCAAATATTTTTTCATCATCCCTAGTCATTATCATAGTAAAAGTTCTAAAGATGCTAATAAGTCCATGGTAAATGTTTCAGGAAATATGTTGACCTACAGTATGAGCAAATTCTCATAAATGTAGATTTTATTCTTAATCACCATTTATACCTTTTATTAAATACACTTGTTGCATGGAAATATATAGAATTAAATATTTTTGTGCTTGCTTTTCTTTAAATGCAAGATGATTTAATATTTTGACATTTTATACATGCTACTGATTGTCACTCCATTGTTCATATACATTTTGTTTCATAAGATTAATTAAAATATCTGCTCAACTTTTTTTATTGCCTTTCCTTTCACCCAATCCTTTCACAAAAGCTGTTCTTGATTTTTAGTCCTATATTCCTCTCAACCAATCCTGGTAACCATGCAAGAATGTTTCCATGCATACATTCCTAAAGCTTTTTAAACTGCTGTATTTGTTGTTGTTATGTGTCATTAAGCTTCCTGAAACACATAGGAAACCTAAATACAATGGTTCTGAACCAGTGTTATTGACTTAGTCACTTACCCTCATTATCCTAGCTATTGTATCAATCTGTCTCATCTGGAGTCCTCCTCTCCTGCACTGTCCCTCCACCCTTCTAAGCTTGATGGTGTTCTAAGTCCTTTCTATAAGGACTGGTTCCTCCTGGCCACGTGTCCAAAGTATGTGAGATGAAGATTCAAAATCCTTGCTTTCAAACTTGGTTTCACCCTCTCTAAGGCAGACCTATTTATGTTCAATACTCTTCTCCAGAATTATATCTCAAAGTCATTGATTCTCCTTCTGTCATCTTTAGTCATTGTCCAATTCTCTGATGCATAGCAAATATTTCTGAAGACCATAGCCTGGACCAGGTGAACCTTAGTCTGTAGAGTGGTATCTTTGCTCCTCTGTACTATGGAAAGCCCCTGATGAATTGTAAATTGTAGTACATTCCCTTGATGGAATCCTATGTAGCACTTAGGAGTAATGATTTGGAAAAAAATACTATATAACATGGGAGAGGCTAGAAAGAACTATACTGACTGAACTAACTCAGTCTCAGAAGGACAAATACTGCATAAGACCATTATTGTAAAAATACAATTATTTGGTTATATATGTACCAAAGTCTAAATCTGGAGGAGGGAGGAGAAAGGGGACTGCGGGTAGGAAGCAGAGGGAAATCTTGAGGTTTTAGAGTTTGGTGGCTAGAACTAAGGAATGAAGGAATTAAAAAGATCCAGTCAGGACCTGAAAAGGTGGGGTAACGATGGACACAATGAATATATGGACACAAACAATGTATGGGGAGAAATACAATAATACAATGTATGGGAATGACAATGTGAAACACAGTGTGAGTTAATGAAATACAATGTATATAATCAAATCACAGTGTTAATGACTTTTGTATGTAAACTAATACAAAATAAAACATAACAAACACATTTTGCCCATAGCATCTTTAAATATTACAATTCATGGCCTGAACTTGTTCTTTCTGATTGAGCAATTCCAGTTGAATTCTTCCGTATTTATTCTTTGACTTCAGCTTTTTGTACATTTTATTATATAATTTTGTGTTGTCTTTTGGAGCTGCCTTTTGAAATTTTCTTTTCAATTCTTTTACTTCTGCATTTCTTCCATTTGTTTTGGCTTCTTTACATTCTAATGTAATTTTTGTAGTCTTTCTTTTATCTATTTTGCTTTGTTTTTCTTTCTCCTCCAGTGTAATGACCATTTGCTTCCTTCTTGAATCATATTACTGATGTTCTTTAACAGTTATTCTGGTCTCTAATCTAATCTCTAACTTGTTCTTGAGATGATTTTTAAAATCAACTGGAATAGATTCAAGGTCACATTTTGGTTAACGTGGGCTAGTTTTAATTTTCTTCAGCTTGTACATGGGTGATTGCTGAACTGTCACACAATTAGCACCTTGTCTGGTGTGGGCTGATGAAATTGTACTTCTCTAGAGTTGGTGTGTATTTTAGGGTGTTTTTTTCTTAAAATATATTTTTCCTTAAAATATACTCAATAATTCCTATGTAATCCTATGTAATAATTCCTATGTAATTAGGTGAAGTGTATGTGTAAAGTCACATTTTGCACTTTTTAGAAAGAGTAATTGTTTTGAATAAACCATCAAATGAACATTATGCAGATGACACAACCTTGATTGCTGAAAGTAAGGAAGACCTGAAATGGCTCCTCAGAGGATCAAGGATTCTGGCCTTGGTATTGAATGCATCTTACTATCAAGAAAACAAAGTTCCTCACTACAGGGTTCACAGTATGCATGATAATAGGTGGAGGAAGGACCGGCACTTTCAATGATTTCATCTTACTTGGTTAAACAATCAATACAATTGGTTTCAATAGTCAGAAATTCAAAGGTGTACAGCATTTGGCAATCTTCTGTTAGAAATCTCTACAAAGTGCTAAAGAGCTCTGAAGACTAAGGTGCATCTAATTCAGGCCATGGTCTTCACAATCATCTGCTATCCATCAGAGATCTAGATAATGAATAAAGATGACGAATAGAATTGATGCCTTTGAGTTGTAGTGCTGGAGAAGAGTGTCAAATATTCTAATAAC
Organism: Elephantulus edwardii; assembly: GCF_000299155.1. NCBI lineage: Eukaryota > Metazoa > Chordata > Mammalia > Macroscelidea > Macroscelididae > Elephantulus > Elephantulus edwardii. Next base: position 1,152,108 of record NW_006400049.1, on the reverse strand, counting down.
TGCTAAAAGAACAAACAGAAAATAAATAAGTGCTAGAGGAAATGTAGCCAGAGTATTCCTTGGAGGTAAAAGTGGTTAAGCTTCATCAGTCTTCAACATAAATTGAAGCTCAATATCAAGAAAACAAAGATTCTCACCACTGGACCAATTGGCAGCATCAGTATGGATGGTGAAAAGATTGAGGTAGTTACCAGTTTTCATTTACTTGGTTCCACAGTCAACACTCTTGGTAACAGCAGCCAGGAAATCAAGAGATGAATTGCATTGGGAAAGTAATCTGTGAGGGACCTCTGAAGAGTACTGAGGTGCAACGACGTCAGTCTGGAGACTAAGGTATTCCTGATCCAGGCTATAGTCTTTGCAATTACGTGCTATCCATCGGAGAGTTGGACAATTAATAGGGATTATAGAGAATTGATGCCTTTGAATTGTGGTGCTAGAGAATAGTGTTGAATATACATACCATGGACTGTTAGGAGAACAAATAGGTTTGCCCTGGAGAGGGTGAGGCCAGAATGTTCCCTAGAGTCAAGGATTCTGAAGCTTCATCTGACATACTTTGGGCATGTTGCAAAGAGGGGTTGGTCCTTGGAGAGGGACACCATATTTGGGAGAGTGGAGGGATGGCACAGGAGAGGAAGACTCGATGAGGTGGATAGATTCTGTGAGTGGAGTGGTGGGAATGAATGTGTTTGAGACAGTGAGGTTGGCACGGGATAAAACAGTGTTTAGGGCTCTCTTACATAGGGTCGCTATGAGTTGCAAACAACTTGATGGCACATAACAACTAAGAGAGTGTATTCATTGGAGAGTGATATCATGTTTGGAAATACGGAAAATTAGGAAAGGAGAGGAACACCTCCAACAAGATGACTTGACACAGTGACTTCAGTATTTGGCTTTATTGTGTCTGAGATGGTGAGGATGGCATAGGATAGGGCAGGATTCCAGTTGTTGTTCATAGGGTCATTATATATGTTGTAATTGTTTCAATGACTCCTAATAACAACCACATCAAAATATTTATCATGTCTATCTATC
>NW_006400049.1:1140720-1150132 GCF_000299155.1 Elephantulus edwardii | reverse complement strand
AGGCAATGAGATTGGCACAGGATAGAGCACGGTTTAGGGCTGTTGTACATAGGGTCGCTATGAGTCGCAAACGACTTGACGGCACATAACAACAACAACATCTATCTATCTATCTATCTATCTATCTATCTATCTATCTATCTATCTATCCATCCATCTACTTCTAAGCCACTATTTGGTATGTAAAGAACATTATTTTGTGTAAAATATTTGAAATGTCTGGATTTGTATAATTGAAAAACTTATAGGAGCCCTGATGGCATATTTGGTTGCACATGGCAGGGCTAACTGATGGTTTGTCAATTCAAATCCAGCATTGCTCTGTGGAGCAAGATGGCCTGGCTTCCTTAAATATTTAGAGCCTCAGAAAGCAAACAAAGATAACCATGAGTCAGAATTAACTAAATTAGAATGGATTTGAGTTTATACACATGAATATTAAATATGAAATTCTGTCAAAGCATTTATGAACATAGTTACTGTTTCACCTTATTTACTTGAGCATTATATCATAAATATTTTCAAGAAAGAGTACATAATGATAAGTTAAAATTCACTATTAATAATATATTCCACAATAAAGACCCTTAAGATAATACATAATTCATTCAGGGGTAAAAAGTAAATACTAAAGTGAAACATTTTATTTCCATTCTTGTGCTTCTTATTCTAGTTGTCTAACCTCAAAATTAAATTATTTTATTAACGTCTATATTGAAGCATCAGAACATCAAGAAAACAAAAATCCACACCACCAAACCAGCAGCAGAAATTATGATAGGTGGAGAGAGATTGAAGCTGTTAGCAATTTCATTTTACTTGGATCCATAATCACCATTAATACCAGCATTCAAGAGTTCAAAAGATGTGTTAAATTTGGAAAGTCTATTGTCAAAGACATTTCCAAATTATTAAAGAGCAATAATGTCAGTTTAATGACTATAGGGCCACTGATTCTGGCCATGGTCTTTTCAACCAAGTGCTATGTATCTGAGAAGTGGGAAATGACCAAGATTAACAGAAGAAGAATCTATGCCTTTTATCTTTTGTGTGGCAGAACAGTACTGAATATCTCTTGAACTGCTAAAAAAGCAAATGAATACGTGTTGATCGTAGAGCCGAGCAAACTAAAATGGTTTACAATCTCAATATCTTGACCATCCATCATGACGCTGCCAATCAGCCCAGTGGTGAGAATCTTTGTTTTCTTGATGTTGGGCTTCAGTCCTTATTGAAGGATGCAGTCCTTGACCTTCTGTAGGAAGCGCTTCAGGTCTTACTCAGTTTCAGCAAGCAGGCTTGTGTCATCTGCGTGACACAGATTCTTGATGAATTTTCCTCCATTCTTGATACCACATTTCTTCTTATAGAGCCCAGCCTACTAGATAATCTGTTATGCCTATAGATTGAAAAGATATGGAGATAGAATACATCCCTGGTGTACACCATTCCCAATTTTGAACCATGTAGTGCTCTGTTCTGACGACTGCCTCTTGGTCCAAGTATAGGTTTTACATAAATAAAGTGAAAAGAGCAAATGTTCTTAGATTCCCATTCCTCTCAGAGTCTGCCATAGTTTCTTGTGGTGGAAGCAGGAGAGGCACCCACTTTCAAAAACACCTTGCCTCGAGAAACTCTATGAACGTGAGAAAAAATGAAAGTTTTGTATTCAAAACTTTTGTTCATAGGATCACTATGGGTCATCTGTGACTCAGTGGCACTTAACAACAACAAACAACACAGTCAAATGCCTTTGCATGGTCAATGAAACACAGAGACATTCCTTAAGCCAGTCTACACTTCTGGCAGTTCTCTGTTGATGTGCTGTTCCAGTCATTTTTGGATAATCTTCAGCAGAATTGCTTGCATATGGTATTAATGATTTTGTTTGATAATTTTTGCACTCCATTAAATCACTTTCCTTTGGAATGGAAACAGATATAGATCTCTTCGAGTTAGTTGGCCAGGTGTTTGTCCTCCAGATTTATTGGCACACTTGATGAGCACATCGAGGGCAGCATCTATTTGCTGAAATACATTCGTTGGTATACCATCAATTCCTGGGGCCTTGTTTGTTGCCAATTCTTTCAGAGCAGTTTAAATGTCATCACTACAGGTTCTTGCTATTATATTTCATGGAATTCTTCTGTGTCCACCAATTCCTTTTGGGTCAATGACTCTGTATACTATTTCCATTTCTTTTAATACTTCCTGCAACATTTAATATTCTGCCTAAAGCATCCTTAAGTATTACAACTTGAGGCTTGAATTTGTTCTTCAGTTCCTTGAATTTAAGAAATGCTGAGAGAGTTTGACCCCTTTTATGTTCTGATTCCAGCTCTTTGTACACTTCATTACAATACTTTACTTTGTCTTCCCTCTCTACGCTTTGAAATCTTCTGTTCAGCGCCTCAGTATCTTGATTTCTTCCTTCTGTGTTGGCTTTTCGGTGCTGTAGTTCATATTTAGAGTCTTTTCTGAGATCCATTTTGTTCTTTTCTTCATCCTCTGTCTTTATAATGACCTTTTGCACTCTTCTTGGATGATGTTCTTGATGACCTCTCATAGCTTGTGTAAAATTTTGTCTTCTGATTTCCAGTCTCATTTTAGTTATTATGTCTATATTTTCTAACTTTCAGTCCCTCTCTGGTGGAATAGTGATAAGGAGTTGCCCTGCCAACCAAAGGCATACAGTTCAAATACATCAGCTACTTTACAGGAGAAAGATGAGCAGTTTCTTCTTGTTTAATTTGCTATCCATGAAAAGCCAATGGTGACTGTGAGTCTGTTCCTACTCAGAGATACACAATAAAAACAATTCCTTCTTTGTTCCTAATTTTTACACTTTAGTCTTTAAGTATTATTAATGCTTCTTGTTCATATGCTTGATCAAATTATACTGCAAAATATGGTAGAAATTAGTAATTTATCCATTTTTGGCTTTAGTGGTTGGTGTATTGTCTGTCGATTTGATGTACTGAGATAACTTGTGGTTTGCTGTGATGCGAAAGCTATGCCACTGGTATGTCAAATGCCACAAGGTTTACTCACGGTGGATAAGCATGAACAGCTAAGGAATGTAGATAGTTACAGGATTAGAGGTAGAGCCCAGACTGAAAATCAGTTGAAATAAGGAAAAACAATGACAAACATCCTTTAACAATTGGAACATGGAATGTACAAAGCATCAATGTTGATAAATGAGAAATTGGAAAAAACTAAATAGAACCCATGAACATAGAAATTCTAGGCATTAATGAGGTTAGATGAGATAGACTAGATCTGAGCACTTTCAACCAGATAATCACATGGAATATTACACTTGAATAAAAATCAGAAGAAGATTGGCAATGCATTCACAGTAAAAATGTCAATTTCAAATTTTGTCCTTACATACAATGTTGTGAGTACTGGGATATTATCTAAATGTATAAGAGGAAGACCTGTTAATGTGACTAATATTCAAATACGCATGCCTTCATGTAGAGCCAAAGAGGAAGAAATGGAAAACTTTTACCAAATCTGAAACTGACCAAACATGCAAGCAAGATATGTTCATGATAACTGGTGACTAGAATGCAAAAGTTGGAAACAATCAAGAAGGAATAGTAAGTAGTTGGAAAGTAGGGACTTGGTGACAGAAATGAGGCTGGATATAGAATGATCAAATATTTGTATTTTCAATGATTTAGTTTTTAAAAATACCTTAAAAAAACAACCAAAACACAAAAGATGACTTTACACATAGACCTCATCTGATGGACTTTATAGGAATCTGATTGATGAAATATATGGAAGAAAACATTGGAGAAGTTCAAAGTAAGCTGTCAAAACTAAGCCAGGTCAGACCTATGATTATTCATGTGCAAATTCAAATTGAGGACAATGAAAATGAAAACAAGTCCATGAGAACCAAGACATGATCTTGAATCTATTCAATCTGAATTTCAAAATCATTTTTAAATTTTTAGCATTGAACACCAGTGATCAAAGACCATTTGAGTTATGGCTCTACCTCAAGAATATCATCCATGAAGACAGCAAAAGGTCATTATAGGTAAGTAGAAATAAAAAAACTGAAATGGATATCAAAAGAGCCTCTGAAAATTAAACTAGAGTGTTATAAAGCCAAAACAAAGGGAAAACATACCAAAGTGAAAGAGATTAATAGTAGATTTCAAATGTCAGCATTAGAAGACAAAGCAAAGTAATAAAATAATAAAATAAAATTAGAGAGGGAAAGTTAGAGAATTAAAAAGGGAGGAACTCACTATGCATTTCTCAAGCTGAGAGAACTGAAAAACAAATTAGGCCTCGAGTTGCTATATTGACAGATGCCATGGTTTATGTATTGAATGACCTAGGAAGAATCAAAATAAGAGGGAGGGAATATACTGTCATTGTACCTAAAGGAACTACTAACACTAAAAAATTATAGGGCGTTCCATATGAGTAGAAGCCAATGATAATGAAGGAAGTAGTGAAAGCCGCGTTGAAAGCAAATCGATGGGATCCCTATTGATTTGTTTTGAGTAACAGATGCAGCCCTGGATGGTGGTTACCATTCTTTTTACACCAGACCTTTACCATTTCCTCTACCCACCTCTCCCTCCACCCGTCTAATTGTGCTACCCTTCATTTAAACCCTCCTGCCCCTTACCAATTGCTCCCACCCTTTTCCCCTTGGATCCTCCCACACGTTCTACAATAATGATCTTATACATTATTTGTTCTCATGAGACTGAGTTAGTTCACTTAGAATAATACTCTTCAGTCTCTCAATTTAGGTAGTGATTTACAAAATCATTGTTCCTGCGTGCTGCATAGTATTCCATCATGTGAATATACCATAATTTCCCAACCCATTTGATTTTGGTTGAACATTTAGGCTGAATAACGCTATTAACATGGTGTACTATTCTTCTTTTGTACCTCCATTCTCTTCCAGTCAGTTGTCCAAGTGGCTGTACCTCAGATTTCTTGACACAACTTGGTGAGCACTTCTAGGGCAGCATCTGTTAGGTGAAATACGCCAATTGGTATATAATTAATTCCTGGGGCCTTATTTTTTGCCAATTCCTTCAAAGCACCTTGAACTTTTTCCCTCATCACCATAAGCTCTTGCTCATATGTTGTTTCATGAAATTCGTCTGTGTTTGCCAATTCCTTTCGGTACAGTGACTCTGTGTACTCTTTCAATCTTCTTTTAATACTTCCTGCATCATTTAACATTCTGCCCATAGCATCTTTAAGTATAGAAACTTGAGGTTTGAATTTGTTCTTCAGTTCCTTGAACTTAAGAAATGCTGAGCAAATTCAGCCCTTGACATGTGAATCTTTTCTTAGTAGATGTTAGGTTGTTGTAACTATATAATGAACCAGGGTATGGCAATATTTTGTGAAGGACCAGTATATTGGTGTTCCTCTCTTGGGAATAATTCTCCACTTGGAGTGTGTTGACTGTTGGCCTCCTGAAACCACACTGCCATCAGGCCTCTTCTGCTTGAGCTGATGAGCGCCCAGGCGATATAGCTAGACAGGAGTGTACCTTCAAGGTTGGTGCTCCTGGCACTGGACAGCCGGGGCAAAAGCCGGGTGGTCTCCAGGCAACAGAGTCTTAAGGTAGCAGGGAAGCCAGATCTCCAGGCAGCAGGGGCAGCTGTCTAGCACTCTGAGCAAAATTATAGTTTAGAACTGTGGCCCCTCAACCTGGTAGGCAGTGTTGCCAGTCAGGGTGTCAGTGTACTTGGGCTGGGCCTAAGCCTTTATTTAGCAGACTCCAGGAAAGATGTGGCTGGAAAATGGTCCTGGGCCAGCTGTGCCATACAGGCCTTGGTGTATTGCAGCAGAGTGAAGGTAAGGGTCTCCCCCACCCCCAATTAACTTTCTTGGGAGAAGACTAGGCAATCTCCTCCTGTGCAATTAACTACTTCCACACCCTGCAGGAGAGTCAGCTATGAATCAGTTATGAATCAATGGTAGACAGCAACAACAAACAACAGCAGCAGCAATAACCACATATGTTTCCATTGTATGTATGTACTACATTTTGTTAAATCATCCATACATTATTTGGTATTGGGCTATTTCTAGTCTTTTGTGTGCTATCATGCTATAATTTGAATACTATTATAGTACTGCTGTAAATAGTTCTACAATGAACTTAGGTGTGTCTAAGTGTATTTGTCCATCTCCTATTAGATGTTAAGATCTATTCCAAGAAAAGTATTGCTAGCTCATAATGTAATTATAGGGAGCCCTAGTGGAACAGTACATTACCTTTCAAACTGATAAAGTAGAAGTTTGAACCTACCAGCCTTTTCATGGCAGAAAATTGGAGAGAATCTTTTCATAAATGTTAAAACTCAAACTTATTGCTTATTTGGCTGTAAATAACTGCTGTCTGGCCTTTAATTTTGTTTATGAGTCAATAAATTGTCTATGAGAGACTGCTTATTTTTTTCTAACTGTCAGGAAAATGGGGGATTTAAGTCTGCAGCTCATCCACCTACAGACTACACCAGTAGAATTCCCTCCTAACTATTTAAAGTAGTATTTAAAGTAGAATGTTACTATGAATCAGAATAAATTGTTAATGGTTTTGGAGGGTTTTTATTTGAAAGTAGTACTATTTGTGGTTTTTTGGAGAAAGGATTCTTCTATTTTCCATAGTGATTTACTATTTTTAAGACACTTGGTGTTTTATCTTTTTTTCTCAATTTTTTATTTAAATTTAGTGAAAATTGACAGAGACTTTGATTTCCATTCATTCATTGTTGCACTTTCCCCCCTGCTCCCCACCTCCCCAGTACACTCTTCTCTTTGAAAAGTAAAAGAAAAATTCTTTCATTGTTTTACAATCCCTCCCCCCAGGTCTACTACACTATGCAGCCTTCATTCTAGACTCCTGTCAGACAATAATATCTAATCACATATCCTTTTTAAACAGTTTTCTCCCTCATCTGTTTCAATGCAGTATACATTATTTATCCCATCTTTATCAGTCTCCCCCAACCCCTATGTCAGTCCTGTTTTACAACAGAGCCACCATGCAGTATTTGTCCTTTTGTGACTGAGATATTTCACTCAGCATAATGTCTCACAGGGTCACCCATTTTGAAGAATATTGCATGAGTTCCTTGTTTTGCAATGCAGCGTAGTATTCCATTGTGTGAATATACCACAGCTTCTCTATCCATTGGTTTGTTGATGGGTACTTAGTTTGTTTCCAACTCCTTGCTATTGTGAACAAAGCAGCGATAAACATTGCTGTGCATATATATCTACTTGGGTGTCAGTTATGGTCTCTTCTGGGTATATTCCCAGTAGTGGAATTGCTGGGTCAAATGTATCTCTATGTGCAACTTTTTGAGAAAGTGCCACACCACCTTCCACAGTGGTTGCGCCATGTTACACTTCCACCAAAAGTGAATAAGGGTTCTAGTTTCTCCATAACCTCGGCAGCATTTGTTGTTTGCTGTTCTGTTAAATTTTGCTATTCTTACTGGGATGAGATGATATCTCATAGTTGTTTTGATTTGTATCTCTCTTAGAGGTAGGGATTTTGAACATTTCTTCATGTGTTTGTTTGCCATCTGAATGTCTTCTTTGGTGAAGTGTCTGTTCATGTCCTGTGCCCATTTTTCAATTGGGTTATTTACCTTAATCGTGTTGTGGTGCTCATGTATTTTATAACTTCTAGATGAAAGTTCCTTATCTGACATGTCATTTGCAAATACTTTTTCACAGTCTGTGGCTTCCCTTTTTACCCTGTTGAAGAAAATTTTGGATATGCATAGGGATTTGATTCTTAAAAGGTCCCATTCATCTATTTTATCCTTTCCTGGTTGTAGATTTTTCAGGATGCTTGGAAGACTGTTTATGTTGTGGACTATGACTTCTAGAGCTCTTCCAATCTTTTTTTAATGAAGTTTATAGTCCTTGGTTTTAGTCCTAGGTCCTTGATACAAATGTATTTTAATAATATGCAATAATAAGGTGTTGTTGTTAATTGCTACGTGTTGAGTACAACTCATCAGAACCCAATGAACAAAAGATCTGATCCTTGGTTTAGAACTGTCATTGTTTCTCTAATATTCATAGAGTTTCCATAGGCCTATTTTTTTAAGAAGTGAATGCCAATCCTGCTTACAATCCTGTCTTAACCTGGGAGCTCTACCAAGGTCTGATCACCATGGGTAACCATTATGACATGATACACACCCGTGGCAAAGTGTTCAGAATCACAGCAACTCCATGTTATCTCAGTACAGCAAACTGACAAGTGCTGTTCCACTCAGAACAATGTTCTTCCAAACACAATTAACATCAGCCCTGAGAGTCCAACTGACTTTTAAATACAAAGGCCCACCCACCAGGTCCTGACTGACTTAATCAATAGGCTTCTAGCCCTTAGCTGATTGTTAACTAAAACCAGGTGACCAGTCAGCTTACACACAATTGTTAACAAAGAAAAAAAAAAGACCCTATATTTTACACCCAACTTTCAACTAAATCAGGAGAACCTATATTCCAGAATCTAACTGTTGCACACATGAGCCTCCAAATGGAGACTTAGTCAGGACCTAACTGATTTTTAAAGACAAAGGCCTGCTACTGACCAGGTCTTGAATAAGTTAAACAAGAGGCTTCTAGCTTACAATTGATCTAAGACACCAATCAGCTTACACAAGATTGTAACTAAATAAAAAATTATGTAGGATAAATTTTGAGAACTGTGGTCATAAACTCATTGAATAATCTTTATAGAAACATGTAAGATTAATTTAAACTTTTTTGTCCCATCTTCATACCTTTTCAACCTATATACAGAACAGATTATCTGGGAGGCTGAGCTCTATGAGGAGAAATGTGGCATCAGGATTGGAGGAAGACAACAATCTGTGTTATGCAGATGACACAATCCTGCTTGCTGAAACTGAGGAGGACCTGAAGCCCTTGCTACAGAAAGTCAAGAACTGCACCCTTAAATATGGATTGAAGCTCAACATCAAGAAAACAAAGATTCTTATACTTGGCTGATTAACAGCATCATGATAGATGATGAAGAGATTGAGATTGTTAATAGCTTTAGTTTGCTTGACTCCACAATCAATGCTCTTGGTCTCAGAAGCCAGGAAATGAAAAGACAAATTACATTGGGAAAGTCTGTTGTCAGAGACCTCTCCAAAGTATTGAAAGGCAACAATATCAGTCTGGCAACTCAGGTGTATCTGATCCAGGCCACAGTCTTCTCAATTATTTGCTACACATCAGAAAGCTGGACAATGATTAGAGATGATAGAAGGAGAGTGAATGTCTTTGAGCTGTGGTGCTAGAGAAGATTATTGAATATACCATGGATTGCTTGTTTGTTTTATTATGAAACCAACTCCATTTTTTCTCACCTTTT
>NW_006400049.1:1137651-1139880 GCF_000299155.1 Elephantulus edwardii | reverse complement strand
AGGCCTCTTACAATTCCACTCCAGGATTTTCTTCTTGTGGGTTAATACCACTTGTTTTCCGTTTGCAGCCTGGTGCTGATGTAAGCAGATGGCTTCCCAGTAGAGAGAATGTGTCCTCCAGGACCAGTGTCCAACTTTTGTTTCTAATTCTCTGGCAAATGGCATCCTCAGGGGGCCCTCTGTCCAGTCTTTCTGTGGGGTACCTGAATGAGGCGTGGAGATGAGGAAAGCTCCGCCTTTGTCCCCAGCTCGGATTCCCCAAACTCTCAAGAGTACTAAGTGCAAAGACATCAGGCTGGGGATTAAGTTGCTCCTGATCCAGGCTATCATCTTTGCAATTACGTGCTATGCATCAGAGAGTTGGACAATGAATAGGGATGATAGAAATAGAATTGATGCCTTTGAGCTTTGGTGCTGGAGAAGAGTGTTGACTATACCATGGACTGCTAGGAGAACAAACAGGTTTGTCCTGGAGAGGGTGAAGCCAGAATGTTCCCTGGAGTCAAGGATTCTGAAGCTTCATCTGACATACTTTGGGCATGTTGCAAGGAGGGACTAGATCTTAGAGAGGGACATCATGTTTGGGAGAGTGGAGGGACGGCACAGGAGAGGAAGACCCTCGATGAGACGGATTGATTCTGTCAGTGGACTGGTGGGAATAAATGTGTTTGAGACAGCGAGGTTGGCACAGGATAGAACGACGTTTAGGGCTCTTGTACATAGGGTCGCTATGAGTCGCAAACGACTTGATGGCACATAACAACCACCACCACCACCACCATAGATAGCTAAGAGAACAAACAGGTTTGTCCAGGAGAGGGTGAAATCAAGTTGTTCCTTGGGTGCAAAGATTCTGAAGCTTTGTCTGACCTACTTTGGACATGTTTCAAGAGTGGATTAGTCCTTGCAGAGGGATGCCATGCTTGTGAGGGTGGAGAGACAGTGCAGGAAAGGAAGACTCTTGATGAGATAGATTGATTCAGTGACTGGGCTAACAGGGGTAGGTGTGTCAGAGACAATAAGGTTGACTCAGGATAAAGAATATTTTAGGGATATTGTCACTATGAGCCACAGGTTACTCGATGGTACATAATAACAACATTAGTTACTGGCAGGAAAAAAATAGGCAATCTCCTCTCTTGTAATTAACTGTTGTTTCTGACTCTATGGTACACACAACATTAATCACTGATTGCAGAAATTAAAATGGAAGTGAATTACTCTTCCTTTGTGTACCAACACGTCTAGCTCTGTTGTGCAAGTATTTGCTATACGGAGTTGAAAGTCTCATGGTTGCTCTTTGGTTTAATATACTGTGACCGAATTTCCTTGAAAGATATTTAAAATTTTGGATAAATATTTTTTCTACTCATGTATCTAACTTAATATGAAAAAAAATTCAAGCTACTTAAATATTTTCATAGGGAATAGATCATAAGAAATAGAATAATCTTTCTGTGTAGGCCACACAGGAACTCAAGCATAAACAAGGAACTGCCTAAATTAGGTGTTTAGGGACTTGATTTTAGCAAATGGGGGAAATTAGAAATTAGAATATCTTTGTTTACATATAGGAAGACACATCAAAATCTGTTAACTATATTTATATAGTTAATTTAAAGCAAAGTCATTTCCCCTAGGTAAGGATAAATTCTAACTATCAAAAAAAATCTGAATAAATTTGATTCAAATTAATAACTAACTCCTATTCAAGTACCAATTAAATAGTATACCATGCAGTCCCAAATGGATTCTGAATGATGTATTCAACTTATAAATTTTATTATATTGAATACAAAGGGTACATATATATCCACTCAAAATATATATATATATATATACATATAATGCTGGTTTGCATTCAAAATTCATATACATTCCATTTCATACTTTCCTTCATTCACATTGTGTTTTAGACAATCATCCCCATTTTTTTATTTGATAAAATTAATCACAATTGAACTGTGTCCCCCTATCTTTCCAGGTCCCTGCTAGGTCTTTCCTATTTCTTTACCCTCTCACTACGCACACTAATTTGTGTGACCCTGTGATTTCTCCTTCATTCCTCACCCGTCTGTTGTCTTTTCTTCCCCCTCTTACATATTTTACTAGTTACCTTCTATTTTCACAGTAATGGTCTTATGCAGTATTTGTCCTTATGAGGTTGAGTTAGTTCACTCAGTGTAATACTCTCCAGCACCTCCCAAGTTATGTAGTTTTTTTTGTTTT
>NW_006400049.1:1127980-1136921 GCF_000299155.1 Elephantulus edwardii | reverse complement strand
ATATATATATATACACACACACACACACACACACACACACAGGGTTTTAATCTTCACAAGGTCTTGTTCATCAATTTTATCCTCTCCTGGTTGTGCATTTCTTACTGTATTTGTGAGTGTATTTATACTCTAAGTTAAACATTCTAAGCTTGGTCACGTTTGTCTCTTATGATCTTTATGGTTTTAGTCTTTATCCCTAGATCTCTGATCCACGTTGAGTTGGTTTTTGCATATGATATAAGCTGTGGATACTGTTTAAGCTTTCTGCTGGTAGCAGTCCAATTTTCCAGCCCTATTTGCTAAAGATGTTGATGTTTCTTCATTTGATAATTTTTGTTTCTTTGTCAAATATCAGTTAACCATGCATAGATGGGTTAATTTCTGGGTTTCCGTTTATGTTCCATTGGTCTATGTGCCTGTCACTGTACCTGCTCTCATAGTTGTTCAAATGACTCCATATCAATATGTCTTTTGCCTCCCTGACTCTGGGATGATCATGGGGTCTGAGGTACACTCTGGTGTTTTTTTGTTATTTTTTTTTATTCATAGAAGGCTTTATTTTTTTCACAAAGTTTGAATTTGTCAGCTGCATTCTTGACATTATGTGAAGTTTTTCTTAGTAAGTGTTTGGCTATTTTTATTGTGTCTGCAAAAATTGTCAGTAGTATTTATCTTTATGATGTCATCAATTAGTTGCCATTTTTAAAATTTCCATCAATAAGGTGGGCCACTCACTCTGCTTGAAGTCTTTTCTGGGAAGGTTTTCCTTTCCTAATGTCTCTCAGGTTCAGTCTGGTCTGCAAGGTGGTCCTGCAGGAATCTTTCCTCATTGTAGTCCTCTCTCCAAAACTTGATTGCATTTTTTGGTCTCTAGAGGTGCAGAGTCATATGAGACCAGGTGCTTCACTTAAGCAGTTTTTGTTCAGGGGCTTTGCAAACATTTTTCTCTCTACCAACTCAGTGTACCAACTGTGAAAGTGATTCTCTCCCCTGCTCCTAGCTCCTGGTCCCAAATTCTATTGTCTTCTTTGGTCCCTGAGATGGCCTTATAGTGGCAGGAATCCTCGAATGGAGGAGACTTTCTCCAGGGGAGTCTCATACCCTTCCCTCTTTGGCTCACCTGAAAGTGCTGGTTCTTGTTAAAAGAGTCTCATCTGACCAAGTCTTCTTTCCTGAGATCTATTGTCGTCCTTTGTCTGTGGAGTGGCATGATACTAGGGGTGAAAACTTAGTCTCTATCCAGAGGGCTTTGAATGAAGATCTCTGACAGGCGAGCCATGAAAATGAATCTCCTAAAGCCACTTTTTTCTTTTTAACAGTTTTTCATATTGTTTTTTCATGGAATCATTTATAAATATTACATTGTATTTCTTTAATTATCACTGATTAATGTAACTAATTATAATTGTTTTAGGTTTATTTTGGTTTTCTCTCTGTATTTCAGTTCCCGTTATTTTTTTTAAATTAACTTACATGAATTACTTTAATATATTTGTAAGCAAAACCAAAAATAGTTTATTAAATATTATAATTACAGAAAATTTGTGTAATTCTTATTCATCCTCTACAAAAACTGAAGAAATTAAACTCCTTGAGTATGACTGCTTTATGATGCTTCAATTTACATACAAGTTTCTCATAAGTACAAGTAAGTGTTCTGTAATTCTCATTCTTCTCATGTTACTCCTGATTTATTGTGATTCACATGGCTGAATTTACTTACCTCTGAAAACTCTATGAATTTTGATAAATTTTGATAGTTGTAGAAATTCTTTAGGCCTTTTGTTCACAAGGTTACTATGAGTCGTGCTCAACTCGAAGACAATCAACAACAGCAACAATCTTTCTGGTGTGTTCTGCTATTAGTAAAGATCACACTGGTATTAGTAGTAATATCACCTTATTTCATAGCTCTGTCTGAATCTGATTTGACTTCCTGGCAGTTACCTGTTAATGTTCTTTTCCTGTAGCTTTGAATGAACTTCGACTTGTGATCTTCAAGTCTCTCTGTCCATGTCTGAGCATTTCAAGTATTGATAAAGTCCTCTACTAGTTAAAGTTTTTACCACATATAATTTATTTGACCATCAAGTTTTGTGAAATCGATGAACTAGTCTTCACAGTATTGTTAACCAGTGCATAGCATGCATTACATGATAGGTGTAGAACACTATTAACAATATTTGTTGTTGTTGTTGTTTAGTGCCATACAGTTGTAGACGACCCATAATGACCGTATGAACAGAAGTCTTGAACACAAAACTGGCATCTTTTCTTCATGTTGACAGAGTTTCTGGAATACAGTCTCATAACATAGGCATAAGGTTTGGTGGAGTTTTCATCAACAACCCGTGTTATGCAAATGACACAACTTACTTGATGAAAATGAGGAAAACCTTAAGTCCTTGCTCCAGAGGATCATGGACTGCAGGCTTTTATATGGCTTCTATCTAAATATAAAAAAAACCCAAAAAAATTCTCACCACTTGACCTATATACAACATCTTAATAAATGGTGAAAAGACTAAAATTATCAGTTATTTAATTTTGCTTGGATCCACAGCCATCACCCTTGGTTTCAGCGACCAGATTAGGAGACATGTCTGCACTGAGAGATTTCTCCAAAGACCTGAAGAGCAATAATGTCAGTCTAAAGACTAAGGTACAATTGATTCAAGCCACAGGCTTTCCAAATACCTGCTATGTGTCTGAGAGCTGTACTAAAGATGACAGAAGAAAAATCAATGTATTTGGGTTGCGGTGTTGGAGGACAGTGACAACATGGATTGAATCATAAGCTCCTCAGTCTTTCAAAAGTCAGCTTTTTTTGTTTAGAGCTATGAAGAAATCACTGACAGAAAATTTTCAAATACATTTTTTCTTTTTATTTCTTAACTGCTGGTACCAAGATGATTGTTTGCAGATCCAAGTAAGATCAAATAGTAGACAGCTTTAATGTTTTCTCTTCCTACCATGATGGTGTGCATTGGCCTAATGGTGAGGATTTTTACTTTCTTAATGTTGAGATATAACCCACATTGAAGGCTGCAGTCCTTGTTTTTCCACAGCAAGCTTCTCAAGTCCTCCTCACATTCAATGATCAGCCTAGCTCAGGTTATTGATACCACACTTTTCTTCATGAAGTTCTGCTTCCCAAGTTACTTTTCAGCATACATATTGAATAGCTATGGAGAAAGGAAGCAGCCTTGATGAACAGCCTTTCTTGATTTTAAACCATACAGTGCCTCCTTGCTCTGTTCAGGCAACTACTTCTTGGTTAGGTATACAAGGAAGATCTATTAATACAGTAATTATTCAAATATATGCACCAGCAACTAAAGCTAACATGGAGGAGCTTGAAGATTTCAACCAAATTTGTTACTCTGAAATTTATCATTTAGGCAATCAAGATTAACTAATAGTAATTGCTGACTGAAATGAAAAAGTTTGGAACAAGGAAGAGGTACTAGTATTCAGAAATATGGCTTGGTGAAAGCAATAAGGCTGGAGATTGATTACATTTTGTAATTAATCAATTATTCATTGTAAATATCTTTTATAAACAAGAAATCTGTTGTGAACCATGAATGGATTTTTTTTAAAGTGAACTAGAGGTGGGGGAGGGAGGATGAGGAAGTAAAAGGTGTAATACTAAAATGAATGAAAACCTAGCTTCTTTGTAAATGTTTGTTAAAATAATTAAAATACAATGCTATTTTTAAAAATCTGAAATTTTTCATATGGACTTTACCTTTTCTACTACACAGAATCAGACTGACTATATTTGTGGAGAGAATTGGTTGTTGTTGTTGTGTACTGTAGATTTGGAACCAACTCATAGCTGACCCTTCAGTAGATTTTCTGAAATAATTAATCCTATGGAAGGAGATTGTTAATCTTTCGCTCTTGGAACAGCTGGTGGCCTCTAGCCACATGCCTTAGGGATTGCAGCACAGCTTCTTGCTACTAGGCCACCAGAGCTGTTGGAGAAGCTCAATATAAGCAATCAACACCATGCCAGGTGTTGTGTGTGGAACAGACCATCAGCAACACATATGCCAGTACAAGATGAAGCTGAAGAAGATGAAAACAAACCTACAAATCCAAAATAAGACCTTGAACCTTCCTCACCTGAGTTTAAAATCTTTCTCACAAATAGGTTTGAGAGTTTGACTACTAAGGATCAAAGTTCAAAAAAAGCAATGAATGACATTGAGGATATCAGCCAGAAACAAAGTAAAAGATCATTAGAAAGACAGAGGGAAAGAAAAGAGAAAAGTTGATGTCAGAAAAAACAATAAAACTTGCACTAGAATATGTTGTTGTTGTTGTTGTTGAGTTCCATAGAGTTGGAACCGATACTAACCTTTGGTGGGTTTTCAGAGGCAATTATGTGCAAGGGAGGAGATTGCCCATTCTTCCACAGAGCAGCTGGTGGCCTCAAACGGCCAAGTGTAGCTTCTTATATAGAGAAACCAAAACAAGGGAAAGAAGTGAGGAAATAAAGGCTATTAGAAGATTTCAAAATATAGCTTGAAAAGAAAAATGAAAGGATTACAACAAAACATGGAAAGAGCTGGAGTGAGAAAATGAAAAAAAAAAAGAGCTCAACATTTCACAAGCTGAGAGAACTGAAGAACAAATTCATGCCTCAAGTTACATAACTGAAAAATATACTATGGGCAAAAATTGAATGATCCAGTAATAATAAAAATAAGATGGAAGAAAAACACAGTCACTGTAATGAGAAGTATGAGAAGCATGACTGAATGAAAATGGGACATCGCTAGGAAAGAATGAACACATGTATATTGACATATTAGGTACTGGTAAATAAGATGGACTGGAATGGAACATTTTTAATCAGATGATCATATGATCTACTGCATTGGAGATGAAGAAAAATAGGTGGAAGTTTTTGCTTCAATTCTGAGAGTGTAAGTTAGGCTCAAAACTGTGGCTGACTGTGAGAAGAATGGGAATCCCAGAACACTTGATCGTTCTAATGAGAAACTTATGCTTGGACCAGGAGGCAGTCGTCAGAACAGAGCAGGGGTACACTGCATGGTTCAAAATTGGGAAGGGAGTACGCCAGGGATGCATCCTATCTCCATACCTTTTCAACCTATATGCAGAACAGATTATCAGGGAGGCGAGGCTCTATGAGGAGAAATGTGGGGTCAAGATTGGTGGATGATTTATCAACAATCTGTGTTATGCAGATGACACAACCCTGCTTGCTGAAACTGAGGAGGACCTGAAGCGCCTGCTGCAAAGTGTCAAGGACTGCAGCCTACAATATGGATTGAGGCTCAATGTTAAGAAGACAAAGATTCTCACCACCTGACCAATTGGCAGCATCAGGATGGATGGTGAAGAGATTGATATTGTACACAGCTTTAGTTTGCTTGGCTCCATAGTCAACAGTCTTGGCACCAGCAGCCAGGAAATTAAAAGGCGCATTGCCATGGGATAGTCTGCTGTTAGGGACCTCTCCAAAGTGCTGAAGAGCAATGGTATCTCTTTGGAGACTAAGGTGCATCTGATACAGGCCACGGTCTTCGCAATCACCTGTTATGCATCAGAGAGTTGGACAATGACCAAGGAGGATAGAAGGAGAATTGATGCCTTTGAGCTGTGGTCCTGGAGAAGAGTATTGAAAGTACCATGGACTGCTATGAAAACAAAAAGATTTGTCTTGGAAAGGGTTAAACAGGGTTGCTCCTTGGAGGCAAGGATTCTGAGGTTCCGTCTCACATACTTTGGACATGTTGTGAGGAGAGACCGGTCCTTGAAGAGGGAGATCATGCTTGGGAGGGTGGAGGGACAGCGCAGGAGAGGAAGGCCCACTATGAGGTGGATTGATTCAATAACTGGGATAATTGCGATGGGAGTGTCAGAGACAGTGCGATTGGCACAGGACAGAGTGGAGTTTAGGGATGTTGTACATAGGGTCGCTATGAGTTGCAGGCGACTTGACGGTACATAACAACAACAACATATAGAAATATATATTACACATATCATTGCTTGAAAAGTCAGTTACTGTGCCTAGAAATTGCTAACCAAAAGATATTGTTGTTTGCTGCTGAGTCAGAATTAACCGATACCTGATCCTCCAGTGGGCTTTCAGAGACAATATGTCTTCTTTGTGTATCTTTCTGTATTATAGCTGGTGGATTTGAACTACATGCTTTTGGAATTGAAGCACCTCTTCTTATCACTAGGCCACCCAAGAACCTCAAAGTGAAGAGGGTATGAAGAACTTACTGTAGATGGCTAAATTCTCACCATTGGACTAACAGGTAACATTAAGGTAAATGGAGAAAAGATTGATAGTGTCAATGACTTCATCTTACTTGAATCCACAATCATTACACGTAGTAGTAACATTCAGGAAATCAGAAGACATTTTGCACTGGGGAAATTTGAAGTCAGAGACTTCTTCAGATTATTGAGGATTAGTTTTATCAATTTGAGGACTAAAGTGTTCCTGATTCAGGCAATTGTCTTTGAATTCACTTGCTTAGCATCTGAAAGCTAGACAACAATTAAGAATAGTAAAAGAAGAGTTAATGTCTTTGAATGTGGTGTTGGAATAGCTGAATATCCTATGGACTGCCAAAAGAACAAATAGATATGACTTGGAGAAGGTGCATCCAGAGTACTCCTTAGAAGGAAGAATGATGAGGCTTCATCTCATAGACTTTGAGTATGTTGCTAGGAGAGTTTATTCCTTGGAGAGGGACATCAGTCTTGAAAAGATGGAAGGACTGTGGAAGAGAGAAAGACCCTCTCCTCCTATGTTAACTATATGGGTTAACATAGTCACTGCAGCAATTGGTTTGAGAGTGTCAGAGATTGTGGGGATCGCACAGGATAAGACAATGTTCAGATAGTGTTGTTCACAACGAGTTGTATTTGACTCAACACCTAACAACAACACAGTGTTAACTTTTATTCAATCCTCTTACTAATTTGTACTATAAGTGTATTTGATATATAACACAACTTCATACCACTAGGCCACCATAGGTACAGAAGCGGGTGGTTGTCAGAACTGAACCTTAGCTGACCCTCCAGTGAATTTTCAGAGTTGGAAATTGCATAGGAGGAGATTGCCCATCACCTTCCTGCAGAGCATTTGGTGGATACGAACCACATGCCTTTGGGATTGTAGCTCAACTTCTTACCACGTGGCCACTAGATCTTGAATATAGTGAAGATCATGAACACAGCACAGGAAAAGGCAAGGTTTCCTTTGTTGTTCATAGAATTGCTGTAAAATTGTAGTGGACTACACACCCCTAATGACAAAAACCCTTGTAAAATCTATCAAGAATCATTTTTATGTG
The DNA here is from genome assembly GCF_000299155.1 of Elephantulus edwardii. Lineage (NCBI taxonomy): Eukaryota > Metazoa > Chordata > Mammalia > Macroscelidea > Macroscelididae > Elephantulus > Elephantulus edwardii. The sequence continues at coordinate 1,129,566 of NW_006400049.1, read as the reverse complement.
GCCTACTGTTATTGAGTGACCTTGAGATGATTCTCCAGTGGGTTTTCTGGGTATTTAATCACACTGGAGGAGATGTTCATCTTCTCAAGGAGCAGCTGGTAGTTTTAAATGGAGAAGTGTTGGGATTGCAGCAGGAATTTTCCAGTAAATTTACTAGAAAGTAATTTGTAAAGTAAAATTCAATTTGTGTTTACTGGACTTTTCTTTTTTGTTTGGGGATTTTTTTTTCTCAATTTAAACTATTTTTCTTTTTTTAAACAATTGAATGAGAATAAGTACATTTGCCGTGCTGCATAACCATCATTAAGGTCTATGTTAAAGTTTTTGTATTTTCATGATACAGAAATTTCATTCTCATTAAGGATTAATTTTTTTTTATATTTTGGTTTATTTCCTCCCCCTCTCTCTCTTTTAATTTGTGTTTTTCATGAAAATTTACAGAAAGGTTGGGTTTCATTCATTCATTGTTGCACATTTTCCTCCCTTTATCCCTTTTCTCCTAGTCCACTTAGTAATGTAGTTCTTATTCAAGATTGTTACTTGCCATACATACAATAATTAGGCAATCACGCTGCACTGGAATACATTAGGAACTTTAACACAAATACTATTCTTTTTTACCTTATGTGATAGACTAAGTGATGAGAGTCTCCCTAGTGTTACTGATCAAATGCTAGGCTCAAATGTCTTACTGAAAGGTGAGCCAAAGGTGTGAGTTTTGTCCCAAGTTCAAAAGGTTACTAAAGGTCATAGTTTCCGGGGTTCTGTTAAGTCTCTATCAGACCAGTAAGCCCTAGCTTTTGTATGTTTTGTGCTTGTTCCTCATTAACCTCTACTCTGTGCAGGATCTTCCAGTGGGATCGCTTTTAGGTGATCCCAAAGGGTAATTAGGTACAATACAGGTTTTGTTTTGTTTTGTTTTGTTCTCAGAAATGGATATTTTAGAAGAAATAGTGGAAGTGAAAATTTTATTGGGAAGGTAGGAAAAGTATGATTAAATTATTTACAATGTAATTAATGTTGTAAAACAAATCTAAATAAACGGTTAAATAGAAAACAAATTTTTTTGTAAACTTTCATTTAACTTATTTTTTAAATAAAATGAATGGATTTTAACATTAAACGTCAAGAAATTCTATCTAAACCTTATTAGTACCATATAGTAAAAGTATAAGAGGTAAATCGCTAGCATGTATCAGACATCTATTGTGAAATATTTCAATTCCTTTTGACTCTTGCTTGTTCTCTCATGCCAAAAGACAGTGCTCATCAATAACATATTGACTTTCTCACCCAAATCTTTTATCTGAATTGTCTATGTCTGTTTGACACTCATTTTTTAAAATCATAAATAGGAAAGTAACTCTATAAGTTGAACTATTGACCAATGGGAGATATAAGCTGGTGAATACATTAATGCTATTTTCTCTACATTTGATAAAAATGATAAATTGTTTGAAGATGCAGTTCAAGAGATCTTCATAGTTTTAAAAAAGATACCAAATGACTGGAAAATTGTCCCTCTTGATGGTGGGTAGGGCTAGTAGCCTAGCGATAAGGAGGAGTTGTGCTGTCAACACTAAGGG
>NW_006400049.1:1112818-1126447 GCF_000299155.1 Elephantulus edwardii | reverse complement strand
TTGGTGAGCACGTCCATGTCAGCATCTGTTAACTGAAATATGTCAATTGGTATACCATCTATTCCTGGAGCCTTACTTTTTGCCATTTCCTTCAAAGCAGCCTGAACTTCTTCTTTCATCACCATAGGCTCTTGCTCATGTAAGTAGGATATAAAAATTTGCCATAAACTTGGTTTTCTGAGAATTACAGGATAAATACTCAGTTTGAGCTTTTCCTATTGTAATTTGAACAGAGTCCAACCAGACTCCCTAATCCAAAAAGAAGCTGAACTACTAGAGCTAGAGTTATCTGTTGACATGTCAGCATAAGAAATAATTCCATACAGGGTCCAAAAGTTGTCATTAGTGCAAGATTTATCTGCATTCTTTGTTTTGCTTTCTAAATTACTGCGGTATTTTCCAATTTTACATACAAGAGGATGTTCATGTTTACTTGGGTTTTGGATTCTAGGTCACAGGAGAAAATTAAAATGCTTCCAATTTCGTCCATACAATCACTAGGGCTCTATGCTTGACTCAGTCAACAACAACAAGATCTCTTAGTTTTACCTTTTTCTTGATTTAGTCATATTTATATTATTAAGACAAACCCTTTTTGTTATAAAATATTACAATTAACTCACATTCTACTCCCCGAGTTACATGTAATATCAAACTTACTTAAATTATAATGGTTTAAAATGGAGATTGGTGCCTCAGTGATAAGGGATTGCACTGCCTACATAAAGGTATGTGTTCAAATCCACCAGCTGCTCCGAGGGAGAAAAATAAGAAAACTCCTTCTTTGTGATTTACTGCCTCTGAAAACTCACTAGAAGGTCAACTCCATGGTACACCACAACAACAAGATGGAGGAGATGATCTTTTACAAGATCAAAAGTTGTCAGGAGAGCCCGAAATTCTGTGGCTGAGCAAACATTTATCTACTACACAGAATATAAACTATTCTATTATGAAATATCACAAGAAATAGAAAAGGCATTTCTTAATTCATACAGAAATTCTGTTTAAGATATCCATAAAGAGATAGTAGTTGTATGGAAGCACGAAGACCCTTCTAAGTGAATAAAAGTCAGGAGACAACCTTGCCATTGTGTTCATACTTGAATAAAAGCATCAGAGTTTTAATAGATGGGTGCAATAAAGTAATGAGAAATGCAACATCTGTCCACAGTCAAAATAGGTGTTAGAAGCATCAGCTGAAACAGATGTAAAGTAGAGGCAATGTCACCAACGCTAATTAAAATTTCAGTAGCTCTCCTTAACTGTCAATAACACAAAGGGCAGGAGTGAGATTAGGTTTACATTCTGTTATTGAGATGTGAAAGTCATTGAACTAGTTAACTTGAGCAAAAGCTGCTAAACAATCTTATCCATAATTTAATACTATCTGATTCACAATTTGATGGAGCTAAGAAAAGACTTATTATTTTGTTGTTGTTAGGTCTAATAGCTCTAAGTTATTGACATTGTGTATAACAAAAGGAATTATTACTCAATTTGGGATTGGGTTTTTTTCTCCCCCTTTAAGTTTTTCACTATGTTATTTTTATCAGTAGCCCTTTTTCCAGTTCGATTGTAATCTGAAAGCTTCCTAAGATGCTCATATTTTAATAATCTACTGATATTTGCTGTACTAACGGCATAGCTTCTAGAATCATGGCAACATCCTGGTCACATAATGCTGCAAACTGTTGGGCAGCTGGTGGACCAAAGTTTTAACTTTTTTTTTTCTTTAATTTTATATACACTCTATGGACCCTTGATGGTACAATTGTTTAAGAATTGAGATGTTGACTAAAAAGTTGGCAATTCTAATTCACCATCTGCTCTTCTGAAATGATGAAGCAGTCTGCTCCTATAAATATTTACAGTCTTAGAAACCCTGTAGGTCATTTCTACTATGTCCTGTGGGGTATCTATAAATAAATTAATTCAAGGACAATGTTCCTTCTGTGTTCATGTGAGTATTTTTTAGAATATAGTTGATCTTTTAAAATTTAATTTTACTTTGGCTTCTATTTCTTTCCTCTTTCTGTATATTGTGTTGTTTTGTTTTTCTTTTTCTTGTAAGGTTTTCTTAGCAGCTCTCTACTTATTATTTATGACTAATGGAAATTTTTCTCCCTTCTACTCTCTACACATTCATTTCTTCATTAGTGAAATGAGACTAGTAATGCAAGTTTTACGAGAATTTTTGGCTAAGAAGATATATTCTGAAGGGGGACCACGTATGTCAAATCTCAGTTCCAGTACCATAATTTTTAATAAAACTAACATGTAAATAACATGCATGCACATGTAGCAAATAGCAGACATAAAAAACTGCTTTGTGAGGGAGTGGCAAAAAAAGTATAATGTGTCAATTACTTGAATAAAATCAGAATATTTTCTAACAGTAAAAGCTTGAAAAAGCTATTCTTAAATTTTCAAGTAATTTTTTTCTTTGTTAACCTAAGGATAATAAGAATACTCAATTTATAATTAGCTATGAGAAGTCAATGAGTTAATTTTTCTAAACCATTGAGAAGAGTGTCTGTAATACATAGGAAATGTAACAATGCTTGAAAATAGCCAATACATCTTTACTCTTATCGCACGTTATATTAATTGGAGAGTCAAATTAAATAAGTTACCTTCTGTATTAGTTTCCATGCTGCTATAGCAGAAATGCAACAAATGAGTAACATTACAGAAAAAAAAATCCTTACAGTTTTAAAAGGAAAAGTGCAAATTTTGATCTTGCCTGTGTCAATTAATTCTCTGTCAGTAGCACTAGCATTACTTTGATTTCATTGTTTTCTTAACATAGCATTTCTCTTCTTCAGTTTGATAAATGCATCTATTCTAACCTGTAATTTTAGTAAATAGGCAGTAATTACATTTCAGACACATCTTACACTGCTATGACCTGGTTAACATAACAAAGAAAAAAAATAACAAAACTCTGGTAGCCTAATAGCTAAGGAGTTGAGCTATTAACCCGAAGGTTACTTGAGCTACTAACATAAAGTTCGTTTAAATGCACTAGTGACTTCATTGGATATAGGTAAACCATCATCTCCTCTTGCGTGATCTACAGCTTCTGGAAACCTGCTGAAAGGTAAAAAAGAAATGGGACTTTGATTTTAACACACACACAGACACACACACACACACACACACGATAACTCTCCATCAGATGTCCAAAGTTGAAAATCTTAATGAGAGCAGACTATCTATCATTCTCTAGTGGAACCTCTTGTGGACTTTATCCACTAGAAGTGTTCAGATCACACTACTAGATTTAGATGAGCATAATTCAATCTTTAGCATCTACATTAAAAAAGTATCCCTCATAATTAACTCCTTTGTAACTAGGTGCCATTGAGTCAAGCACAATTCACAGTAACCCTGGGTAAAATAGATCTGAATCCTGTCTATCTTGTGCCATCCCCATTATCTGGCATATTAGACCATATTGCCACAGTTACTGTGTCAATTCATCTCATTGATAGTCTTCTTTGCTTTCACTGACCCTACACTTGTCTAAGAATTGCATCCTTTTCCAAGACACATTGTTAATAGAGTTGTTTAGGTGCTGTGGAGTAGAGCATGACTTACAACTATCTCATAAACAACAGATCTGAACATCAGCCAATTCTGTGCCATCATCACAATCTCTGACACTCAGCCCATTGCTGCAGTCACTGTGTCAAGCTACCTGGTAGAGGATCTTGGTTTTTTTTTTCTGCCCTCCTCTTTCCCAAGCATGATGTCCCTCTTGAAGGAATAACCTTCCTAGCAACAAGCCCAAAGTATATGAGATGAAGCTTCATAATCTTTGCCTTGAGTGAACACTCTGGCTGCACCTTCTCCAAGAAATAGTCCCTCCAACAACATGCCTCCTAGGAGCACCTCGCTGTACTATCTATCTGCTTGTTCCTTGGGCAATCCAGGAGATATTCAATACTCTTCTCCAACATAAAAATGCAAAGGCACTGATTCTTCTTCTGTCATTCTTATTCATTGTCCAGCATTCAGATCCAAATCAAGTGATTAAAAAGCCATCAATCACAATGTTGCATTTTGTCAAGTGGTGAAGATTTTTGCCTTTTTTGAGGTTGATAAGGAATCCACATTGAGGATCCTTTGATTGTCTGCAGTAAGCATTTCAAGTATTCAGTACACCTACAAAGAACAGATTATTGATGACTCTTCCTCTAATGCTGATGTCACATTTTTCTTAATAATATCATAGATTGAATAAGTATGGAGAAAAGATAAAGCCATGACCCATATCTTTCCTGATTTTAAACTATGCAGTGTTCCCTTGCTCTGTTTGGAAAACAGCTTCTTAGACAACAAATAGGTTTAATATGAGCACTATTAAGTGTTCTGTAATTCCTAGTCTTCTCAGTGTTAACCATAATTAGTTATGTTCCACATGTTTTTGCATGGTCAATAGGGCACAAATAGACATTCTTCTGCATTTTCTGCTTCCAGTCAAGTTATAACTGACATCAAAATTGATATCTTTGGTGCCAAGGCTTCTTCTAAACTCAGTTTGAAATTCTGAGAGCTCTCTGTCAATGAACATTCTAAACATTTTTTGTATTATTTTCAGCAATATTTGCTTGCATATAATATTAAATACAATATTAATGATATTGTTTGATAATTTCCACTTTCTGTTGGATTATTTTTCTTGGGAATGTCAGGTACTTACTATCTTCCATATTTCATGACATAGTCTGATGAGCACATTCCAGGATGTATCTCTTAGTTGAAACGTGTAAATTCTGTTGCATCTATTCCTGGGGCCTTAAGTTTTGCCAATACCATTGATACAGGTTGAACTTTATCCTTTTTTACCATAAGGTCTTTATTGCATGCTATTTCCTGAAATATTTCACTGTGAACCAATTCTTATTGGTAGAGTTACTTTGTGTTTTCCCTCTCTCTTCTTTTGGTACTTTCTGGGTTATCCATGACTAAGTACTTAGAGCATTGTTTTTGCTGTTGTTGTTGTTGTGTACAGGTGAGCTGACTCTCTAGCATGTTATCAGAGGCAGTTAATGACACGGGAGGAGGCTGCCCATCCATCTCTCACGAAGCAGCTGATAGCTTTGAACTGTGTGCCTTCAGAACTGCAGCACAGCTTCTTGCCACTAGGTCACCAGAACAATAGATACAATTATTAATTATTATTCTTATTAATTTGTGTAATTTTCATAGTAGTGTGGCTCTTTCTGTAGCTCTGTACCATAGAATCAGAACCTACTCATAGCTGACGCTCCAGCAGTTTTTCAGAGACAGTTAATCCCATGGAAGGAGACTGCTCATCTCTCCCAGGAGAGCAGGTTCTTAGCTTTGAACCACAAGCCTTTGGAATTGTAGCGCAGTGTCTTACCACTGAAGCACCAGAGCTCCCGTGTCATAATACTAGAGCACAATTTATGTTACAAATAATCTCTTGAAAGTGCTAAAGGATAAAGATTTCATTTGATGTTCAATATGCATCTAATACACCTTAAGGAATTTTTCATCATCTCATATATATTAGAAAATGATACAATTAAAAAGATTTTTTTAAAAAATGTGTCTTTGAATAAAATATGTCTTTGAGTTGTTATGTTGTCAAAGAGTATTGATCATAGACTATTGAATATCCCAGGAGAGATCTGTCCTTGGAGAAGGACATCATGCCCAGAAGGTGGACGGACAACACAGGAGGGAAAGACCCCAGATGAGATGGACTGATAGAGTGACTGGGACAATGGGGGTTGGTGTGTCAGAATTAGTTATACTGGCTCAGGACAAGAAAGAGCTGCTGTACATATAGATAGGGTCACTATATCACAGGCAACTCAACAGCTCATAAAAACAATAAATACTGTGACAGGTTTGGAAGCAGGAGTGGTATCCATGTCCTAAACAACATGCCTCAGAAACTATGAATTTTTATAAATGTTGATAGTTGTAGAAGGGCTTTAGACCATTTGGTCATAAGGTTGCTATGAGCCATGCTCCACTAGAAGGCAATCAACAAGAACAACATGAATTTCCAAAAGAATAAGCAAGTGTGTCTTGAAAGAAGTATAACCAATATGTTCCTTGCAGGTGAGGCTGGCAAGACTTCATCTTATGGTGAATGTTATTAGGAGGTCACCATATTTAAAGAAATATAGCATGGTAAGTTATAAGTTATATAACTGTTAAGTTAGTTAAAGAGAAAACAATCTTCAGTAAACCAGATGGACACAATAGCTTTAAGAATGAAGCCAGCAAACAATGACTATGAAGATGGTGTAAAACGTGGTAATGTTATCTCTATTGTACATAGGATCAGTCAGAATTCACTTGACTCCAACTAACATCAACATTATTAATGTTTATACCACACACCACTTAAGATCAGATGATGTAATGGAAAAGTATCTTGGAAAAGCTGCACAGTCTCCTACTTAAAAGGAGAAAACCTGCTAGAGAGTTGCTACGAGTCATCAAATCTGCTCATGTACAATACATTTTCTCCTCTTCCTTTTTTAAGAATATCACACAGGAAAAAGGAAATATCACTGGAGAAAGCAAATTAAAAATTAATATATTTCCTGTAGAAAATGTATATGATGGTATAAAACAGAAACATTTGGTTAATTCTATGTAGTGACATTAAAAATAAATTCTTTGGTGATTTAAAATAATCCAAATATCACTACCAGTCAATTGTAACTCAAAGGTTTCCCGTAGGACAGAGTACCCCAAAGAGTTTTTAGGGCTTTAATCTTTATGGAAGCAGACTACAATATTTTCCCATGATTGGAAATGAAATTATACCAAATTTCAATTCAATATGAATAATTTCTTTTTGTAAAGAATGAGTGGAGCTTTGGTGGCCTAGTGTTAAGAAATTGCATTGCAATCCTAAAGGCTCATTATTCAAATCCACCAGCTGTTCCATAGAGGAAGGATAAGCAATTTACTCCCATGTGATTTACTGCCTCTGAAAGTCCACTGTAGGATCAGCTATGGTTGATTCTGACTCAAAGTTACTCAACAACAATAGAGAGTGATTACTCAATGATGAAGCACATTTCCTTGACATATAGTGACTATGTTCCAGTGGCCTGATGCATAGCAAGTTGTCTTGCTAACCCAAAGATCACTTTCCTGCAGTTCAATTTAATTCATGATTCCAATGAAAAAAAAAACAGGAAATCTCATTCCTTGTGATATACACTCTTGGAAATTCAATGGAGGTTCAGATATGAATAATTTCTGACTTAATGGTAATGAGTGTGTGAATGAGTGAATAAATGAGAGGTATAAAAGCACGTGTTAGACTTTATGTAGTCATTATTGTGGAATGTATTAAAAATCTGTTGCAGATAGAGTTCTTTTTTAATCCTTTTCCAAGCTTGAATATTAAGATGTACATTTATTTTTTCCAAATTTAAATGAACTATTGTACTGAGGAAGGAAATATCAAGACAGAGGGCAAACAACTATGCTTTAACAAAGGTGTAAATATCAAACTAATTCTCAACATTGATTCCAAAGCAAGCTCCTTTCTGTTGTAGAACTTTCTGAGTGATCTGAACTACACTGTAAGGTAAACGAAGCATTTAGACACTTTAAAGGACAGCTGTGTCAATCAGATGCTGCTGCTTACCACTGAAGGCTTTTGTCTTCTTATGCTTTGATGAATTTCTAAACACGTTCCACATTACAAAGCTCTAGTGATTTAAACCTTTTTCTCTGTGACATGCAAGTAAAGAGAGTCATTCATTTTTCTTTAAACAGAGCTGCTTGTGGGGTGGGAAAGCTGTTGCAGTTTTAATTTTCTTTTCTCGTTTACATAGAGCCATAATCTGCCTGGAGAATTGTAAGCTTCCCATGGGCTGCAGTCGTAGAAAGATAATAAAAGAAGCTTTATGTTGAACCACTGCATAATTATCTTAAAGAAAACCATGAGAATCACCTCTTATTCTGTGAATATATCTTACCTTTCCTATTGCATTTTGTATTAATTAAAACCTGGTGACAACAACCCACTTTTTAAATGAACATCTAAAATGTTATAAAACAATGCTCTTATCTAGTAATAGGGAGGATCCCTGGCTTATCGGGTAAGGAGTTGTACTCTCAATCAAAAGTAGGCAGTTTGAATCCATCATGCTTTCTGGAGAAAGATGATCAGTCTCCCTCAGTGCCATCTATACGGTTGTAAAACTTACTGCAAAGTCAGCTATGAGTTTATTCTGATTATATAACAATATTTTAACGTTGTTGTTGTTGTTGATTGCCTTTGAGCTGAGCATGACTCATAGTGACCCTATGAACAAAAGGCCTGAAGCCCTCTACAACTATCAGCATTTATCAAAATTCATAGAGTTTCTGAAGGCATGTTATTTTAATGACTATGTAATAATATTTAAATAATGTATAACATCTTTGTCAAATTCATCTGAATACCACATCTAGTCAAATAATGTAAGTGAGGGAAAGAATCAAAAGAATAAAAAGGAAATCTAGAGCTCCCGATTAAAAACAGCTTGGAAGCAGGGTAGCATCCACTTCCAAAATGGCTTGCCTCTGGAAACTCTATGGATATGGAAAAACGATTCAAGTCATACAAATGTCCAGGTCTTTCATTCATAGGTTTCCCATGAGTCGTCTATGACTTGATGGCACATAAGAACAACATCAGCTACAACATACTAATATGGAGGTCCTATTATTTAATGTACAACCTACTTTACATAACAATTTTCACTACAACTTTTCATGTTTCTTAATTTCTTAAATAAATATTTATTAAGTACCATTTTAAATTTAATTGTGCTCATGCAAAACCTATACTTGTACCAGGAGGCAGTAGTCAGAACAGAGCTGGGAATCAATGCATGGTTTAGGGACAGGAAAGCTGTGTGTCAGAGATTGATTCTGTCTCAATACCTTTCCAATCTATATACAAAACATATTATTTGGAAGGTTGGACGTTATGAGGAGGAATGTGGCATCAGGATTGGAGAAAGACTCATCAACAACCTACACTATGCAGATGACACAACCTTGCTTGCTGAAACTGAGGAGAACATGAAATACTTGCTGCAGAAGGTCAAGGACTGTAGTCTTCAATACGGATTGAAGCTGAACATCAAGAAAACAAAGACTTTTGCCACTTGGCCAATTAATTGGTAGCTTCATGATGGAGAGAGGGGAGATCCAGATGGTTAATAACTTTAGCTTAGTTGGTTCCACAATCAACATTCTTGTCACCAGAGGTCAGGAAATAAAACAACAACAACAACTAAACATTGCTTTGGAAAGTCTGCTGTTAGGAACCTTTTTAGAGTATTGAAGAGTAATGGCATCAATCTGGAGACTAAGATGCACCCGATACCCACTGGCCACGGTCTTCACAATTACTTGCTAGGCATCTGAGAGTGGACAGTAATTAAGAATGATAGAAGGATTGATGCCTATGACTTATAGTACAAAAGAAGAGTGTTTAACATATTATGGCCTGCCAGGAGAACAAAGAAGTCAGTCCCGGAGAGTGTGAAACCAGGCTGTTCCCTGGAGACAAGAATTTTCAAGCTCGGTCTCAGATACTTTGGGTACATGGCCAGGAGGGATCAGTCCTTGGAGAGGGACACAATGTTTGGATGGGTAGAAGGATAGCACAGAAAAAGATGCAGGGTGAGATGGATTGACTAATTTACTGGGAAATTGTATTAGGTCGGTCAGAAATGGTGAGATTGGCTCAAGATAGGGCAGGCTTCAGAGCTAATGTGCATTGAGCCAATGGCACATACCACCACCACCATCAACAGCACAACATTTATAAAATGTAGCTAGGTTATTGGGTTAACATAAATGAGTGCAAGAGGTGTAGTTTCAGTTCTTAAGGAATTTCTAGGCTACTAGTTTCACCTTTGCCATAATAAAATACAATATTGATAGAATGTATTTGACTTAACCAAAAAGATAAAGAATTCAAACTTGGAAGAATTTGGGTTTAGGGTGTTTGGGGTTTTTTTTTGGTTTTTGGTTTTTGGGTTTTTTTTTGCTTTTCTTTTTTCTTCTAGACAATAGTAAAGATAAGCTCAAAAGTGAGATTGAAATGTAAGGTCTCATCATATGTAACAAAATTTTGCTGCCAATGCAGAGGTGCATGGTTTGGATCTACCAGCAGTTCCATTGAAGAAAGATGAGTAATAACTTCCCATGCAATTTACTGCCTCGGACAACCAAATGGAGGGTCACCTATGGGTTGATTGTAACTTGATGGTATCAAACAACAACTGTAAACAAATATTCATATAACTGTAACTTCTCATGAATATGTTTTTCCTCCTAAAATCAGGAACCTGACTACTTTATATTGTTGTAGTTAATTTTTCTCCAGTGAATTTCAACATATGGTGACTACCTATGTACAAAGGAGAACTACTCTATGGGATTTTCTTGATTATAATATAAATTAAAGAACTTCCAAGTCTTTCCTTCCATAGTCTAGTGCTGTGGATTTTAACTGTCAGTATGTAGGCCTACTAGTTGAGTGTTTTGTATATATGAGTATACTAAAAAATAGAACAAGGAGAAACCTAATAGTGTAAAATAAAAAATGTGTATATATCGTTTCACCATATTAATTCATTATTTAAACTGAGCAAATAATTTAGATAGATATGATATAGAGAAAAGCAGTGCATCAAAATTTGAGGAAATATCTTAGAGACATGCAATATGTAGATGACACAAATTTACTTATTAAAAGTGGAGGACTTGAAGTACTAACTGATGAAGTTCAAAAGATGAAACTTCATTGGATTTATAAATAATGACTTTATACCACTTGGACAACTGACTGGAAGAGATCTATATTTGTTCCCATTCCAAAGAGAGGTGACCCAACAGAGAGTGGAAAACATAGAACAATATCTTTGATTACACATGCAAGCAAAATTCTACTAAAGATTATGCAAAAACGACTAGAACAACACATCATCAGAGAACTGCCAGAAGTCCAGGCTGGGCTTAAAAGGGGTCATGGTACTAGGGATATGGTAGCTAATGTCAGATGGATCTTAGCTGAAAGCAGAAAATACCAGAGGAATGTCTATCTGTGTTTCATTGATTATGCAAAGGCATCAGACTGTGTGTATCATAACAAACTGTGGCTTATTGTGAGAAGAATGGGAATCCCAGAACACCTGATCGTGCTAATATGAAACCTATAGTTGGACCAAGAGGCAGTGTTCAGAACAGAGCAAGGAATCACTGCATGGTTCAAAATTGGGAAGGGCTTACGCTAGGAATGTGTCCTGTCTCCTTACCTTTTCAACCTGTATGCTGTATAGATCATCTGGGAGGCTGGGCGCTCTGAGGAGAAATGTGGCATCAGGATTGGTGGAAGATCTATTAACAATCTGCGTTATACAGATGACACAATCCTGCTTGCTGAAACTGAGGAGGAACTGAAGTGCTTGCTGCAAAGGGTCAAGAACTGCAACCTTCAATATGGATTGAGGCTCAATATCAAGAAGACAAAAATTCTCACCACAGGAGGGGAAGGGGAAGACCTTCTATGAGGTGGACTGATTCAGTGACTGGGGTATTGGAATGGCTGTAGTGGACACAGTGTATTTGGCACAGGACAGAGCGGAGTTTAGGGCTGTTGTACATAGGGTCGCTATGAGTTGCAAGCGACTCAACAGCACATAGCAACAACAACAACAACATACATTTATAAACTGGATTTATAAACAATGTCCTGATAAACATAAAATGTTTGAAATTATCAAAGATTCTTTTTAATTTGTATCCTTAATCAGCAGTTTAAGAATATCAGTCAAGAAATAAAAGACACATTGCCTTGGAAAAATTTAGCACAAAGGTTTATTTTCTTAATTTATTGTTTTTATTTTTTTTTAAGTGCTAAGGAGCAAATCAATTCTCCTTCTATTATTCCTATTCACTGTCCAACTCTCTGATGCATAGCACGTAATTGTGAAGACTATAGCCTGGATCAGGCGCACCTTGGTCTCCAGCCTAACGTTGTTGCTCCTCAGTACTCTTGAGAGGTCCCTCACAGCTGCCTTTCCCAACGCACTTTGTCTCCTGATTTCCTGGCTGCTGTTACCAAGAGTGATAACTATGGAACCAAGTAAACTAAAACTGTTAACTATCTTAATCTTTTCACCATCCATACTGATGCTGTCAATTGGCCCAGTGGTGAAAATCTTTGTTTTCTTGATGTTGAGCTTAGTCCATATTGAAGGTTCCAGTCCTTGTCCTTCTGCAGCAAACACTTCAGGTCCTCCTCAGTTTCAGCAAGCGGGGTTATATCAACTGCATAACACAGGTTGTTGATGATTCTTCCACCAATTCTGATGTCTCAGATGATCACTTCTGCATACAAATTGAAAAGGTGGTTGTTGTTGTTGTTGTTAAGTGCCCTCAAGTCACAGGCAACTCATAGCGACCCTATGACGGAGAGTCCTCGACACTTGGGTGCCTTTCATCCTCCCTCCAGGTTCAAAGGGTTTCCAGAGGCAAGCTATTATGGAAGTGGATGCCACTCCTCCTTCCAAGCTTGTTTTAATCCAGGAGCTCCACCCCACTCTCTGTCCGCTCTGGTTAACCAACCATTAACGCATTTGACACATCAGTGTCACAGTGTTCAAAGTGTCACAGCAACCAAAAGTGACCGCAGTAAGGCAACTTGTACACCAGGGCTATATGACCTAGAGGAATGTCTGAACAAAAACAATGAAAGACAGGCCCAAGGGCCATGGATTAAAAGTCACACACCTCTGGCTTGCCTGGCTCCTGGAGGCAGAGTAGTCCGTCCCGTCCAGAAACTGCCACAACACCATGCTCTCTCTGGACACCAGGTTATAGCAGCCCTGGGTGGAGCAAACCTGGGAGAACATGGCTGCCTTCTCTCCCCTCTTCCCCTTTTGGGCTTGAAGACCCCTGCTGCCTTAAACCCTAGGGCAAGTCTCCTGGAGGCAGAATAGTCCTTCATGTCAGAAAACTGCCACAACACCTGTACACACAGCCAGTTGAAAAGGTATGGAGACAAAATACATTTGAGATGGACCCTCTTCTTGATTTTGAACCATGTAGTGTCTCCTTTCTCTGTTCTGACGACTGCCTCTTGGTCCAAGTGTAGGTTTCACTTTAGCACAATCAGATGTTCTGGGATTCCCGTTCTTCTCAGAGTCAGCCATAGCTTGTTTTGATCCACACAGTCAAAAGCCTTTGCATAGTCAATGAAGCACAGACAGACATTCTTCTGGTATTCTCTGCTTTCTTCCAAGATCCATATAACATTAGCTATAATACTCCTAGTACCACAACTTCTCCTAAATCCAGCCTGCATATCTGACAGTTTTCTGTTGACATAATGTTCCAAACGTTTTTGGATAATTTTCAACAGAATACTGCTTGCATGTGATATTAATGATATTGTTTGATAATTTCTACACTCTGTTGAGTCACCTTTCTTTGAATAGGAACAAATATCAATCTTTTTTAGTCAGTTGGCCAGCTGCCTATCCTCCAGATTTCTTGGCACAACTTAGTGAGCACATCTAGGGCAGCATCTGTTTGTTGAATAAATCAATTGGTATG
>NW_006400049.1:1111111-1112447 GCF_000299155.1 Elephantulus edwardii | reverse complement strand
CCATGGAAAAAAATATGGAAAATTTGCAATCTCTGAAAATCTGCTAGAGGGACAGCTAGGAGTTAATTCTAATTGAGTAACTCATATAAAGCAATAATTTTTTTATGTATTTCCACCCAATTTCATCTAGGATCTTCTTTTGTGTCTCTGTCCAGAAAGATGAGTCGTGGAAACTTGACACCATCAAGCTAGGGAGCACATAGTGCTTCTATTTCTAAAATATTGTCGTCTTCTTCTTTTTTTCCCCCCTGCTTAGCCTAAACAAATTTCTAAACCAAAAATTTTATATGTTTCTATCTAATAAAAGATTGTTTGACCCTAACTTAAAAATGTATGCAGGCTTGAATTTCATTTTAATGCTTCTTCTTACATTATCTGAGCAGCTATGATTGAAGCTGAATAGTGAGTGAAATCTCATGTTTGAAGTAGAATAAAATGAGGAAAACTATGTGAGGTTAGGTTTAGAGGTGAGATTTAAGAAGGCATATTAAATAATGAGAAAAGTAGAATGGCTAAAATAAGAGATTATGTTGGGAACTATTGGAAAGCTATTTTAGAAAAAAACTTTAAGAAGAATTTAAGGTTTTTCTTTCTATAATATTAAGGGTTTGAATGGGAATAAGTAGAACAGTTTTGGTGTTTTTTTTTAACAGAAGACTGAAAGCGAAAATGTAAAAAGAGTGTAATTGAGGATTGAGAAAGGGTTACCTATAGGTACAATAATTAGAGACAATAAACAAATCTAAATATTTTTAGGTCAACATAAGGAGACAGAACAGAAGAATATTCAATATAAAATAATAAGCGTTATAAATTTACTAAATTGTTTTAGTTTTTGGAGTTTATCTTTCAATATGACTTTCCTGTGGTAGTTTGTCTTTACCATGTAGATAGACAGCATTATGTGAATGGGGAATTTTAGTATTTCTATGAAGGGATTGGCTAGTCCCACCAATGCACAAGGGGAATGGCTACTTTCACCATTAAATCTGCAAATCCATCATCAGGAGATTTATACCTTCTCTGTCCTTGCAATAATGAAGAAGCAAGAAAATGTAGGATGCTTTTCGAGATTAGACATTGAGATGGTACTTTGAGACTGTTCCTCCACTGGAACCAGAGCTAAGATTCTTTGCCCAACCTTGTTGGACAACTCTGTAGGAGACCATAATTTCTAGGACTTAGAACTTTGTAACACTGGCTAAGACTGAGGGGGGAGTTAATATTGACAAGCCTGAGAACTTTGTGACATTAAGATAAAACTGAGACTCAAGGTTTAGGTGTATACATGCACATTTCATAAATTGTCTTGACTATATATCAACAAACAGATGTT
>NW_006400049.1:1108911-1111011 GCF_000299155.1 Elephantulus edwardii | reverse complement strand
TGGAGTGTTCGAAATAAGTGTGTTTGAGATGGCGAGGTTGGCTTAGGATAGAACGGCGTTTTGGGCTCTTGTACATAGGCTCGCTATGAGTGACAAGTGACTCGACGGCCCATAACAACAACAAGGAGCAAATATATCACAGTGAGGTTTAAGGTGCACATTATCCAACTCATGGCTATTTTCAATAGCCTCATCTGCATATTTATTTTTGACAACTTTGAATTTTCCTACATTTGTATTTTATATGTTCTGTGTTCTAATATTTGAGTATTTACAGTTGTTTCTCCTTATATTTTAAAATGTTTTCCATCCTAGGTATCCTACTTCTAGAGTTATCATAACAACGATCCTTTGAATTGTTTACAGGGCTTTCAAAGGTAAGCTATTTCAGAACTGGATGCCCATCCTTAGTCTGTCTTAATCTGTAAACTCTTAACAAAAACTGTCCACCATTGATGACATGATGGTATACATACTGATGGATGGCACAACCTCCAGGATCACAGCAGTTAGCAAGCTACCTTATTAAACTGACAGACAAGTAATGTACTCATAAGAGCAAACTATAAACAAGTAGACATATACATAAAGAAATTATAAAGCTAGAAAGACCATGGAAGTTTATCCCTCTTGTCCTTTCGCCCAGCCACCCCCCCCAGCCAATATATCAAATTGGTCATTTAATGCTGTAATCTTAATTCTACAGAGCATACTTGAGCTTTTTGACTACCAAGGAGGATGGGAAAGCCTCCAATCTTTCTATCCTTTGTCTGCGAACTCTCAGGCGGTAATGGCACTCTGCTTTTCGCAGGGCTAGGACCCACAGTGTATCTGGGTGCTGCTCCCTGGCAGCAATGGGACTCTGACATTGCTCTGGGTCAGGCCCAGTTGTGCATACGCAGAATGAATGTAAGAAAATGAGAAGTTGTAAAAATAATGAAATGGGGCATATAAAGATCAACATTCTAGAAATTAGTGAGTTGAGACGAGTTAGCATGGGCCAACTAAAATCAACAATTTTAAAGCGAACTGGAGGGGAGCAGTGGACAGGGAGGAAAGTATACAATAGTGAATGAATGGAAATCCGAAGTCTTTGAAAACTTTCACTAAAATAAAAAAAAAAAAAAGAGTTCCTCTTTCTCAACATTCTCTCCAATATTTATTACTTGCTCTTCTGGTAAACTTTTCCACTGCTACTGGAGTGAGATGGTATCTCATTGTGGTTTTTATTTGCATCTCTCAGTGATTTTGAGCATTTCTTCATGTGTCTGTTGTCCATCCAAATATCTTCCTCTGTGAAAAGTCTTTCCATATCTCTTACCTGTTTTGTAATTATATGATCAGTCTTTTTTCTTGTGGAGGCCCTGCAAGATTCTGTAAACTTTTGATATGAGACCTTTGTCTGAAATGGTATTGCCAAATGCTTTTTCCCAGTCAGCTGGGTTTCTTTTCACTCTTTAGGTAAATCTTTTTGATGTACACAGAAATGTAATCTTTAGAAGGTCCCATTCATCAATTTTATCGTTTCCAGATTGAGCATTTCTGGCTGTGTTTGGCAGATAGTTTTTAATGATCTTTGGCAGTATTTTGCTTGCATGTGTTAATAATGCTATTGTTTGCTAGTTTCCACATTCTATTCAATCAACTTTCTTGGTAATGGAAACAAATATGGACCTCTTTCAATTTGTGGGCCGGACACTTATCCTCCAAATTTCCTGACATAGGCTAGTGAGAGCATCCAGGGGTGCATCCGTTAATGTAAACAAGTCAGTTGGTATCCCATAAATTCCTGGGGCCTTATTTTTTGCTATTTCCTTCAAAGCAGCTTGAACTTCTTCTTCATTACCCTTGGCTCCTGATCATATAGTACTTCCTGAAATTTTTCAGGGTCAGTCAGTTTGTTTTGATGCAATGATTCAGTGTATTCTCTCCATCTTCTTTTGATGCTTTCTGTATCAATCAATATATTGGCCATACCATCTTTCAATACTGTGACTCAGGTTTAAAGATGTATTTCAGTTCTCTCAGCTTGTGAAATGAACACCAAGTTCTTCCCTTTTTGTTCTAAAATTTTAGCTTTCTGTGCATCCCATTATAATA
>NW_006400049.1:1100428-1108811 GCF_000299155.1 Elephantulus edwardii | reverse complement strand
AGAATGTATATCTGTGCTTCACTGACTATGCAAAGGCTTTTGACTGTGTGGATCACAACAAGCTGTGGCTGACTCTGAGAGAATGGGAATCCCAGAACATTTGATTGTGCTAATGTGAAACCTATACTTGGACCAAGAGGCATTTGTCAGAACAAAGCAAGAAAACAAATACTACATAGTTCAAAATGAAGAAGGGGTCCATGAGGGATGTATTTTGTCTCCATACGCTTTCAATCTGTATGCAGAACAGATCATCTGAGATGCTGGGCTGTACGAGGAAGAATGTGGCATCAGGATTACTGGAAGAGTCATCAAAAACCTCCGTTATGCTGATGACACAACCCTACTTGCTGAAACTGAGGAAGACCTGAAGCCCTTCTTGTAGAAGGTCAAGAACTGTAGCCTTCAATATGGATTGAGGCTCGATAACAAGAAAAAAAAGATTCTCACCACAGGGCCAATTGGCAGCATCAGTATGGTTGGTGAAGAGATTGAGATCGTTAACAGTTTTACTTTACTTGGCTGCACAGTCAACACTCTTAGTAACCGCAGCCAGGAAATCAAGAGATGTATTGCATTATGAAAGTCATCTGTGAGGGACCTCTCAAGAGTACTGAATAGCAACAACGTCAGGCTGGAGACTAAGGTGCACCTGATTCAGGCTATAGTCTTCATGATTATATGCTATGCATCAGAGAGCTGGACAGTGACGAGGGATGATAGAAAGAGAATTGAGGCCTTTGAGCTGTGGTGCTGGAGAAGAATGTTGAATATACCATGGACTGCTAGGAGAACAAACAGGTTTGTCCTGGAGAGGGTGAAGCCTGAATGCTCCTTGGAGTCTAGGATTCTGAAGCTTTGCCTGACATATTTTGGGCATATTGCAAGAAAGGACTGGTCCTTGGAGAGGGACATCATGTTTGAGAGAGTGGAGAGAAGGTACAGGAGAGGAAGACCCTCAATGAGATGGATCGATTCTGTGACTGGGGTGCTGGGAATGAGTGTGTCAGAGACGGCGAGTTTGTCACAGGATAGAACAGCATTTAGGGCTCTTGTACATAGGATCACTATGAATCGCAAGCATCTTGATGGCACTTGACAACAACATATTCTGCTACTAATCTTGATTATAATTTTGTATTCACTCAACATAGTTCTGTGTGGTTTGTGAGCTTGGATTTTGGACACAAGAAAGCAGTAAGATTAATATTGAGTAAAAATAGGTATGGAAGCATGAGGGGCATTTCTGACCTCATGGAAATTAGTCTTGTGTTATACATGTTGTTAGTGGGGCCAATTTCCCTTTGTCAAGTTGGCAAAAGTTAGACATGGATGTCCCCAAGTGGCCCTTGCTCTTTTTATGTTGTTGTTATGTACCTTTGATTTAGAACCAATTCACAACTGACCCTTTAGCAGCCAGCTGTTCAGAGACAGTAAATCACATGAAAGGAGATAGTCCAGCTTTTTCCCATGGAGTAGCTGATGGATTCAAGGTGCAAAACTGAAGTTCGATTTACTAAATTAACATGAAATTTAAAAATATTGCATCAGGGACGATAATGATAAAAATCTTGACTTTTATATGGGAAGAGTTAGAGACTGAGTGAGTAATGGGTACAATTGAAATCTATATGAAGAAGGATTTTGGAAGACTAAGATGGTGCCTAGAGATTGCAGTGGAATAGGTATAATCTGCTTCTGTGAGGGATTCATAAAGTCTTTTAGTAAATTTAGTAAAATTCTTTTACTAATACTGAAATTAGGGAACAGAAAAACAATTGACAGTGTCAAGAAGATATTTCAAATGTGATATTTAAAGAGATGATAAGAAAGAAAAAAATGTGTCTTTTGTCCTTGTATTTATCATTTATCTATGTAGTTGAGAAAGACACAGCACAGTAGTTCAGTGCTTGACTCTTAACAGAAGAGTACACTGAGGAAAAATGTGCCAATTCCTTCTCCTATCATTTTGTCTTGGAAACCTTATAGGACACGATTTTGTTTTAACCTATACAGTTGTTATTAGAAGGAATCAAGTTGACAGCAATGAGATTTTGTTTTGATTGTGACATATCTCCAACCTAATATCTATCACCCAAACTATACTTTAAATATGGATTCCTTCTTCTTTGTTTCTAACTTTTGCTTTCAAACATCAGCAAATAATCAGTGAAACTTTATTCATTTTCTACGCAGACATAAAATAAATATTTAAGTGAACAAGCACATGCTTTATTTTTATTTCATTATTGGCACAAAATTTAAGACATAGAAACACTAATTTATTTAAAGAAATCTTCACATACCTTTTATTTTAGTGTATTAGAAATAGTTCAGAGCCTTGGTATTATAAGTTCTAACTTCTGGCATGCAGGATATTTAGTCTTTCTGCAATAAATAATAGTAATTCCTGTTTCTCCTACACGTGTAAAATATTGCCCATTCCTGTGCAATGTGTATATTCAAAGGCAAATATGAATTTTCCTGAATTATTTTTTCTAATCAAAGTAGGCTTCCATGGATCGTTGACTACTTCTCTTACATTTAGTTCTTTTTTACTCTTTTTTTCTTCTCTTCTAGTTTACTTACAAAATTCGAATACAATGTTTTCAAGAACAAATTCAATTTCCCTCACCTTCCCATCAAATTGTACAACCCTATGATTAACCCGATTTAATATGTCTTGTGATTTATACCATTAATTACATTTTCATGATGTGATGTCTAACAAAATTGTATTACTGTATACAGCTCCGTTGGTTTTGTTGTGTACCATGGAAGCAAAACCAACCTGTAACTGATCCTCTGGCAGACTTTCAGAGGCAGTTAATCACTCCAGAGGAGATCGTCCATCCTTCTCCAGTGAAGGAGCTGGTGGCCTTGAACTGCACACTTTCAAGATTGCAGTGTGGCTTCTTACCACTAGGCCACCCTCTTTAAGTAACCAGTGATTGCTGGTACTGATGTTAAATTCTAAATTTATCTAGACGAAATGGAATGAACTCTATTGTCTATGATATATTCAAACGTATAATCAGTTACTGATTGTCATCTAGTTGAAACTAGTAACTGACCCTTCAACAGATTGTCAAAGCTATAAATCACACAAGAGATTTCCCATCTTTCTCTGATGAAGCAGTTGAAGGATTCAAATTTGAAATTTGAATTGAAGGATTCAACATTTCAGTTGACTGAACATGCAATCAAGATATTTTAATAATACTTAGTGATTATAATGCAAAAGTTGGAAACAACGAAGGAAGAATAGTAGTGGGAAATTTTGGGCTTGGTGACAGAAATGAGGCTGGAATGAAAATGATAAAATTTTGCATTTTCAATTATTTATTCATTGCAAATATCTTTTTTTAAAAGATACAAATGGCCACTTTGCACAGGTACCTCATGTGATGGGCTGCATAGGAATAATAATGACTTTATCTTTGTATGTATCTTATATTCAATATCAGCAATCAAAACTATAACAAGGGTGGACTTGGGTCAGATCATCTGTTACTCATGTGCAAGTTCAAATAGAGCCCAAAGAAAATGAAAATAAGTCCATGAGAAACAAAATATGATCTTGAATCTATTCCATCTGAATTTCAATATCATCTTAAGAATAGATTTGATTGCCAATGATCAAAGACCAAATGAATTAAGGGACAACATCAAGGATTTAATCAATGAAGAAAGCAAAAGGTCATTACAAAAACTGATGACAAGTAAAAAAAATGAAATGGATGTGAGAAGAGACTCTGAAAATTGAACTAGAGCTGTGGGAATTCAAAACAAAATAAAACATGCCAAAGTAAAAGAACTGAATAGAAAATTTCAAAAAGTAGCACAGAAAGACAAAGCAAAGAATTATAAAGAAATGTGTAGAGGGCTGAAATTGGAGATTACAAAGCGTAGGCCTAGCTCTCAATTTCTCAAGCTTAGAAAACTATAAAACAAATGTAAGCCTCAAATTGCAATACCTAAAGATGGTATAAGCCATATATTTAATAACCTAGGAAGCATCAAAAGAAGAAGGGTGCTCGAGATGAGAATTGAACATTCAATGGACTGTCAAAAGAACAAACAAGTATGTCTTGGAGAAATGGCAGCCTGAGTGGTCTTTAGAGGCAACTTGCCTCTCATACTTTGGGCATATTGTTAGGAGGGGCTGTTCCTTGGAGAGAGGAACATGATGCTGGGAAAGGTAGAGAGGTCATGGAAGGAGAGGAAGAACTTCGACCAGGTAGATTGACATGACAACTGCTGCAATGAGCTCTAGTATGTCAGAAAGTATGAGGATGACACAGTATAAGACTGTTCAGATCTGCTGTTCTTTGGGTCGTTGTGGATTGTACATAACTCAATGGCACTTAACAGCAACAATAGCCACCTTGTTATTGGCAGTGCAACTCCCTAACATTAGGCCTTTGATACAGAAATTCCATTAAATATGTTAGGGTGTATATATAGCTCTGAATCCAGTACTATCCTGAGGCAATCTCACTGTCTCTGACACATATTCCTCCAGTACTCCACTTACTATGTCAATCCATCTCCTCCAGGATCTTCCTCTCCTGCACTGTCCCTCTATCCTTCCAAGCACAATGACCTTCTCCAAGGAATTGTCCCTCCTGGCAACATGCCATTTTTGACAGAGCTTTAAAATCCTTGCCTTCAAGGGGCAACTTGGTTTCACCTTTTCCAGGACAAGCTTGTTGGTTCTCATGGCTGTCCATGGAATGTGCAATACTCTTCCTTAGCACCATAATTCATGACATGGATACATCTGTTATCCTTAGTCATCTTTATGATGCATAGCAAGTAATTGTGAAGGCCATGCCTGGATCAGGTGCATATTATTTTGTAGACTGATATTGTTGCTTTTTAGCACACTTGAGAGGTTTGTAACAGGAGATTTCCCAGTTCAATTTGTCTTTCAATTTCCTGAGTGTTGATTGTGAAACTGAGAAAGAAGAAATTAATAACAATCTCTATCTCTTCTCCATCTATTACTGTGTTGCCAGTTGGACCTCTAGTGAGATCTTTGTCTTCTCCATATCTTCAATCTATATTGAAGACTGCAGTCTTTGACCTTCTGCAACACACATTTCAGACTTTCCTCAGTTTTGTGTTCATTTCTTCATACATATTTTGGTTAAAACACTAATAAGAACACCCTGATATAATCTACTTTACCCATTTCCTCTCTGTATTTCTCACTTTCATTAAACCTTCTTTTTTTTTAAATTTTCTACTTGTTTATTTACAAAATTCAAATACATTGTTTTCAAGAACAAATTCTTTCAATTTCCCTCATCCCCCCATCCAACAAATTGTACAACCCCATAATTAATCCCCCCACCTCCGCCCCTGCACATCCTCATCCCTCTCCTTCCAACCTGTCCCACCCCTCTTGGATCCTTATACTCATTCTACAATAATGTTCTTTACAGTACCCATCCTTGTGGGACTGGGTTAGTTCATCTAGCATAAAGCTCTCCAGTCACTCCCAAGTTAGGTAATAATTTACAAAATCATCGCTCCTGCGTGCTGCATAGTATTCCATTGTGTGAATGTACCATAATTTTTTAATTCTTACCTATCCTAAACTTTTCTACCTTCTGAGATTTATAAATAGGCAAATGTCTCAGTTTTGACCTGCTATTATTATATATTCTAATGTGTGAGTGTCTCCTTGCTTTTAATAATCATTTTATAGGCTTATAGGCTATATGATTAAAACATGGAACTACAGGGATAAGTTTTTTTTGTTCAAGGTTTGAAATGTGACTAAGGGCCAAATATAAGATGTTCCACCAGTCTGTATTAGACCAATGGATCTGTTTGGCTTTTTCTTTTTTTATGTTTTAGGGGTCTTATACTATATTTCTTCTCACTTTATCTAAGTTTTTCTACTTTTTTGAGGGAAAAAGTACAAACTAAATACTTTCCAATTTTTAAACATTAAATAATTAAAAAAAACTTCATACAAGAAGAAAACAATTTGTGAAATATTTTCTCATAATTAACATAAATAATAGCTTCATTTTCTTTTCTTACATATGCCAATTTGCCATAAACTGAAGCAAATTATGCTTTTGGGTGAGGTAAACATTGTATACCCATTATTAATGGAATGAGGTTAAACAATCCTCATTAAGAAAAGAAATACCCAGTCATCAAATATAAAAAGCAGTTAACAAAATATCTAGAATTATATGCTTAATAAATACTCTCTTTTCCTTCATCATTAACACTTCCACTGAAGTTATTGTCGCTGTTTTTAGGTACTTTAGAGTTGAGTATGACTCATAGTGACCTTATGAATAAGGGATTTTAACCTTCTTCTGTCCGGCATCATTCTGATCATCTCTAATATACTTCCTGCCATTAATGCAGTCAGTATGTTAATCCATTTTGTTGAGGTTCATCCTCTGTTTCACTGACCTTCCACCTTTCCAGCCATCATGTCGCTTTCTAAGGAATATCCTCTTTTGGGGATCTCTCCAGAGTGCTGAAAAGCAACAGTATCAGTTTAGAGACTAAGGTGTGCCTGACCCAGGCCATGGTCTTTGTAATTACTTGCTGTGCATCAAAGAGCTTGACAATGACTAAGGATTACAGAAGAAGAATAAATGCCTTTGAGTGGTAGTGCCAGAGAAGAGTCTTGAACATACAATGGACTACCATGAAAATAAATAGGCCTGTCTTGGAAAGGATGAAACCAAACTTCTCCTTGGAGGCTGGGATTTTGAAGCTCTGTCTCACACACTTTGGGCACGTAGTCAGGAGGGACCAATCCAAAGAGAAGGACCTCATACTTGGAAGAATGGAGAGACAGTGCAGGAGAGGAAGACCTTGAATGATATGGATTGATACAGTAACTAGGACAATGGGAGTAGGTGTGTCAGAATCAGTGAGATTGGCTCAGCACAGGGCAGGTTCAGAACTGTTGCTTACATAGGGTCACTATGAGTCACAGGTGACTTTATGTCATATAACAACAATGAGATAATCCTATTATGTGAGACAAATCTTCACCTTCCTTGCCTCTGTAGAGCACTCTGGCTGTACTTTTCCCATGACACATCTCTTTGTTCTTTTGTCAGTCTGTGGAATATTCAGTACTCTTCAACATCACAACTCAAAGGCCTTGATTTCTCTTCTGTCATCTTTGTTTACTGTCTAGCTCTAAAATAGCAAGTGATTGAAAACACCATGTTCTGAATCAGATGGAGCCTGTGCTTTAAGCTAACATTATTGCTCCTTAGTACTTTGAAGAGATCAATGACAATGTATCTTCCTAATGCAACTTAAAAAATTCAAAGAACACAATATTTATTGAAAGTAAAGAAATCTTGAATTGTTGTTGTTATTATTGTTATGTGTCATTGAGTCACTTGTGACTCATAGTGACCATATGTACAAGAGCCCTAAATGCTGTTCTATCCTGTGCCAGCCTCGCTGTCTCAAACACATTCATTCCCACCACTCCACTAACAGAATTGATTCCTCTCATCGAGGGTCTTCCTCTCCTGCGCCATCCCTCCACTCTCCCAAACATGATGTTCCTCTCCAAGGACCAGTCCCTCCTTTTAACATGCCCAGAGTATGTCAGATGAAGCTTCAGAATCCTTGACTCCAAGAAGCATTCCGGCTTCACCCTCTCAGGGACAAACCTGTTTGTTCTCCTAGCAGTCTGTGGTGTATTCAACACTCTTCTCCAGCACCACAGCTCAAAGGCATCAATTCTCTTTCTGTCAACCCTATTCACTGTCCAACTCTCCGATTAATAGCATGTAATTGCAAAGACTATAGCCTGGATCAGGTGCACCTTAGTCTCCAGCCTGACATCATTGCTCTTCAGTACCCTTGAGAGGTCCTTCACAGCTGACTTTCCCAATGCAATTCATCTCTTGATTTCCTAGCTGCTGTTACCAAGAGTGTTGACTGTGGAACCAAGTAAACAAAAACTGTTTTCAATCTCTTCACCATCCATACTGATGCTGCCAATTGGCCCAGTGGTGAGAATCTTTATTTTCTTGATGATGAGCTTCAATCCATATTGAAGACTGCAGTCCTTGACCTTCTGTAACAAGGGCTTCAGGTCCGCCTCAGTTTCAACAAGCAGGGTTGTGTCATCCGCATAACGCAGATAATAATCTTCCACCATGAATCTTCCACCAATCCTGATGCCACATTCCTCCTCGTATAGTACAGCATCTCAGATGATCTGTTCTGCATGCAGATTGAAAAGGTATGGAGACAAAATACATCCCTTCGAAAACCCTATGTAAAATAGAGCACACTTAGACTATCATTTGGACTAACAGACATGGCTATTGAAACTGAGATCTTAGAAATGGAAACACAGAGAAGGAGATAA
>NW_006400049.1:1098578-1100093 GCF_000299155.1 Elephantulus edwardii | reverse complement strand
AAGAGGAGGAAATAGAAGATTTCTACCAACTTTTGCAGTCAGAAATTGATCAAGCATGCAATCAAGATGCATTGATAATAATTGGCTACTGGAATGCAAAAGTTGGGAACAGGGAAGGAAGATCAGTAGCTGGAAAACATGGGCCTGGTGAGAGAAATGCGACTGGAGATAGAATGATAGAGTTTTGCACATTCAATGATTTATCCATTGCAAATGTCTTTTATAAGATCTTGAATTAGGCTACTTAAATTCCTGCTATTCTTATTCTACTTTATAAATGTTAGAGATGCTTTTATATTTGTTATAAAACATTTTATTACATGAGAGGCAGAAGGTATATCTAGAATCTTTATGACTAATTACAGAAGAAAAATAATCCCATGTCCGGGATCTAGATGCAGTAATATGAATTGTATTTAAAATGTGCCTAAGTCACTATATACAAATTGCCTCATATGTGTGGAATAACTAGACAGTAAGTAAAGAATACAGAAGAATTATGCTCTTTGAATTACTGATGTTGGCAAATAATATCAAATATACCAAAGACAGTCAAAAGAATAAGCCTTTATTCGAAAAAGTGCAGCCAGAAGTGCATTTAGAAGAGAGGATACAGACATTTCATTACACATACTTTGTATATATTGTCATAGGATCACACCATCCCTGGAATAAAGCATCTGGCTTGTAAATTAATTCAATAATTTAAAAGATGATAATATCAATAAGATAAATTGACACTGTAGTAACAAAATATGCTTAAGCATATGTTAAAAACATAGTTGTAAGAATTGATTCAACTGAATTTAACAAAAACTAAAAAAGAAAATGCTAGGGCAAGAGAAAAGCAAAAAAGCATGTATAGAGTTAGCATCAAACTTGATGAAAGAAAAGTTTTAGAAGAATCTATGTTAGGGAAAGTTAGAGGCAGGGAGGGCATAGAGACAGACCAAGAGGCAAAGAGATATAAATGACTCATGAAGTCATGTAAGCTGTTAAGTCTCAAATCCATAGTTTACATATCAGACTGGAGAGCTTTTGTGACTCCAGTGTTTGAAAGTCAGAAAGCAGACTCCTGGATCGTGTTCTAAGTCATAGAATACTGACTTGAATATAGAAAGAGTTGTTCTTTTGTTACTTTACAAGTCAACTAAGACTCATAGTGATTCTATGAACAAAGGAGTTAAACCTCATCCTATCTGGTGTCGTTATTTTTTATTTTAATTAAATGTGGTTTTTTTATTAATTATTTTTAATGCAACGTATATATTTTTACAGCATGTTCTTTCCACTTAATTTTCCCCATTCATGCATTGTTGCACATTTTCCTCCCTGCCGACCTCTCCCCCCTAGTTTATTTTTCTCTTTGAAGAAAAAAAAATAAATCTTTCATTGTTACACAATCCATCCCCCACCCAAGTCCACTTTCCACTTTAATACACATTTCTTTTTCTGTAATCTTATCATTAATATCACATGCAAACAAGATTCTGCAGAAAAGTATCCAAAAATGTT
>NW_006400049.1:1096224-1097878 GCF_000299155.1 Elephantulus edwardii | reverse complement strand
GAAATTACGTGCTATGCATCAGAGAGTCTTTGAAATTACGTGCTATGCATCAGAGAGTTGGACAGTAAATAGGGTTGATAGAAGGAGAATTGATGCCTTTGAGATTTGGTGCTAGAGAAGAGTCTTGAATATACCATGGACTGCTAGGAGAACAAACCAGTTTGTCCTGGGGAGGGTGAAGCCAGAATGTTCCCTTGAGTCAAGGATTCTGAAGCTTCGTCTGACATACTTTAGGCATGTTTCAAGGAGGGACTGGTCCTTGGAGAGGGACATCATGTTTGGCAGAGTGGAGGGGCGGTGAAGGAGAAGAAGACCTTTGATGAGATGGATTGATTCTGTGACTGGAGCAGTGGGAATAAATGTGTTTGAGATGGGTAGGTTGGCACAGGGTAGAATAGCATTTAAAGCCTTTGTACATAGGGTCACTATGAGTCACAAATGACTCGGTGGCACATAAAAACAAACACAACAAACAATCTTGTCATGACGATAATACCTAATTCTCTATTTCTTTTAAACACTGTCATTATTAGTATCTGTGTCATGCACATTCCCACTGATACACGCCTTGTGACTATACATCTCTTCTGGACCTTTTCTCTTTCACTGATATTTCCCAACATTATGTAATTTTCCAAAATCTAACCTCTTTTGACAACAAGACCAAAGTATGTGAATGAATTTTCACCATCCTTGCTTCTAAGGAGCACTAAGATTGAACTTTCTCTAAAGCGTAGTTCTTTATTCCTTTCACAGACCATGGGATATTAAATATTCTGTGAAAAGAACCGCTGGAGAAGCTCAATATTAGCTGTGAAAACTAGGCCAGGAGCTGATTGTGGAACAGACCACCAGCTACTCATATGCAAGTTCAAGTTGAAGCTGAGGAAAATTAAACCAAATCCATGGGAACCCAAATATGACTTTGAGTCTATCCCACCTAAATTTCAGAACCATCTCATGAACAGGTTTGAGGCCTTGAACACTAATGAGTGAAGACCTAATGAGTTGTGTGAGGATGTCAAATGTATTATCCAGGAAGAGTGCAAACGGTCCTAGAAAAGACAGAGGAGGAAGAAAAGACCAAAGTGGATGTCAGGAGAAACTCTGAGTATTGCACTGGAATGCAGAGAAGCCAAAGCAGAAGGAGGAATTCAAGATACTAAAGAGCTGAATAGAAGATTTTAAAAGGCAGCACGGGATGACAAAGCCAAATATTAGAATAAAATGTGCAAGGAGCTGGTGTCAGAAAATCAAAAGGGCCGAACTCGTTCAGCATTTCTTAAACTCAAGGAACTGAAGAACAAATTCAAACCTCGAGTTGCTATAATCAAGGATGATTTATGCAGAATATTAAATGATCCAGGGAGTATTGAAAAGAGATGGAAATAATATACTGAGTCACTGTATCGAACAGAATTGACAGAGACAAAAGACTTTAATGAAATAATATATGAGCAAGCGCCTATGGTGATGAAGAAGTTCAAGCTGCTTTGTAGGAAATAACATAGAATAAGGCTCCAAGAATACATGGTATACCAATTGACATATTTCTGTTAACAGATGCTGCCCTGCATGTGCTCACCAAGTTGTGCCAAGAAATCTGGAGAACAAGTACTTGGCCACCTGACTGGAAGAGATCTATATTTGTTCC
>NW_006400049.1:1092052-1094994 GCF_000299155.1 Elephantulus edwardii | reverse complement strand
ACAGTGTGATTGCCACAGGACAGAGCAGAGTTTAGGGCTGTTGTATATAGGACAGCCTAGTGACTCGACAGAACATAACAACAAACAAGAGATGGACAACGGCATGAGAAACCAGTATGAATGTGTAGTGCATGGCATCACTGAAGTGACTGGTGTCCATATTGAGAGGTGACAGGGAAAGGGAGTGTTTGACCAGATAGCCAGCTGTGTAAGAAATGGGGAGGTAAGAGAGAAAGGGTTGAGACAAGTCACACTTGCTTGGGGTGGGTGGGCAGTGACTGTATTGGTTATTTTCTGTAAGGGTGGTGTCTTTCACCTGCTATGTAAAAAATACTTGTGTGTCAGATATTGGGGTTTTTTAGAATTTTTTAAATTAATATTAATGAAAGTTTACAGAGACTTAGGGTTTCCAGTCATACATTGTTGCACTTTTCTCCCTGCCCACCCCTTCCCCCATTCACTCTTCTCCCCGAAAAGAAAAAGAAAAACCTATTCATTGTTATGCAATCCCTTCCCTCAAGTCCACTCCACTATGCAGCCTTGACTCTGGACTTCTGTAATGACAAGAATACCCATTAATCTATCTCTTTAAACAGTTCTCTCCCTCATATGTTTCAGTACAATATACATCATTCTTCCCCTCAATTTATGTCTTCCCTCAACCCTGATGATATTCTTCTGACAACGAACATCCAAATTAAGATAGCCTAGGAAGAAGGATCGGCCATCCACTTCTGAAATATAACTGGTCTTGGAAAACCCTGTATAGCAGAGCACACTTAAAGTAGACTAAATAGATATGGCAACTGGGATCAAAACCTCAAATTTGGAAACACAAAGGAAGGGAAACAGTTTAAAGAAGAAATTCACAATTGGCACACGGAATGTGAGAAACATGAATTTAGGAAAACTAGACATTAAAATATTGACATATTGGGTATTAGTGAAATGAGATGGATTGGCATGGGACATTTTGAATCCCAAGATCATATGATCTATTATGGTGGAGATGAAAAGGTGAGAAAAAATAGGGTTGCTTTCATAGTTAAAAAGGCCATTTCTAGATCCATCTTGAAATACAGCATCATGAGTGATAGGACAATATCCATATGCGTATAAGGCAGACCTTTTAATACCACTCTCATTCAAATTTATGCACTTACAACCAGAGTCAAAGAGAAAGAAATAGATGATTTCTATCAACTGTTGCAGTCAGAAATTTGATTAAAAATGTAACCAAGATACTTTAATAATAATGGGTGACTGGAGTAGAACTGGTGAGAGAAACGAGGCTGGGGATAGAATGAAGAATTATGCACAATCAATGATTTATTCATTAAATACCTTCTATAAGAAACATAAACACAGGATATACACATGGATTGCACCTGATAGGCTTCGCAGGAATCAGATTGATTACATCTGTGGAAGGAACTAGGCCAGATGCTGATTGTGGAATAGACAATCAATCACCTGCTCATATACAAATTCAAATTGAACTAAAGGCTAAATCATTTCCACAGGAATAAATATTTGACCTTGAGTCTATCTCCCATGAATTTAAAAATAAACTCAAGTATAGGTTTGAGGCCTTGGACACTAATGAACAAAGTCCGGATAAGCTGTAGGAAGATATCAAGAATACTGTTCATGAAGAATGCAAAAAGTCATTAAGAAGGAAAAAAAAGAAAAGACCAAAATGGATGTCAGAAGAGACTCTGAATATTGCACTAGAGTGCCGAGAATCCAAAACAAAGGGAAGAAATCAGCCAGTTAAGGAGCTGAATAGAAGATTTCAAAGAGCTG
The DNA here is from genome assembly GCF_000299155.1 of Elephantulus edwardii. Taxonomy (NCBI): domain Eukaryota; kingdom Metazoa; phylum Chordata; class Mammalia; order Macroscelidea; family Macroscelididae; genus Elephantulus; species Elephantulus edwardii. Next base: position 1,093,188 of record NW_006400049.1, on the reverse strand, counting down.
CTCAGGAAGACAAGACAAAAGATTATAATGAAATGTGCAAGGAGGTAGAATTAGAAAATCAAAAGGTCCAAATTTGCAGAGATTTCTTAAGCTTGAAAGAATTAAAGAACAAATTCAAGCCTCGAGTTGTGATGCTTAAGGATGCTGCAGGTAGAATATTGAATGATTCAAGAACCATTAAAAGCAGATGAAAAGAGTACAGAGTCATTGTACCAAAAAGAATTGGCTGACACAGAAGAATTTTAAGAAACTACATAGGAACAAGAGGCAATGGTGATGAAGAATGAAGTTCAGGCTGATCTGAAGGACTTGGCAAACAAAAACATAAAGCCCAAGGAATTGATGGAAGCAGCAAACAGATGCTGCCATGTATTTTCTCACTAAGTTTTGCAAAGAAATCTGAAGGACAACTATTTGGACACCTGACTGGAAGAGATCCATATTTATTCCCATTCCAAAAAAAGGTGACCCAACAGAGTGTGGAAATTATCAAACAATGTCACTAATATCACAAACTAGCAAAATTTTGCTTAAGATTATTCAAAAAATGCTTCAACAGTACATTGATAGCGAACTTCCAGAAATATAGGCTGGGTTTAGAAGAGATCGTGGCACTAGGGACATTATTGACAATGTCAGATGCATCTTGGAAGAAAGCAGACAGTACCAGAAGAATGTCTATCTGTGTTCCCTTGACTATACAATGGCATTTGACTGTGTGAACAAAATTATGGCTAAACTTGAGGAAAATAGCAATCTCAGAACACTTGATTATGCTTATACAGAATCTATATTTGGACCAAGAAGCAGTCCTCAGAACAGAGCAAGGAAGCACTGCATGGTTTAAAATCAGGAATGGAGTGAGTCAGGGATGCATCCTGTTCCCATACTTTTTCAATCTGTATGCAGACAGATCATTCAGGAAGCAGGACTTTATGAGGTGGATTATGGTATCAAAATTGGAGGAAGACTCATTAGCAACCTATGATATGCAGATGACACAACCTTGTTTGCTGAAACTGAAGAAGACCTGAAGCAGTTGGTGCAAAAGGTCAAGGACTATAGTCTTCAATATGGTTTGAAGCTCAACATCAAGAAGACAAAAGATTCTCACCACAGGTTGTTAGCAATTACAG
>NW_006400049.1:1080276-1091777 GCF_000299155.1 Elephantulus edwardii | reverse complement strand
TCTTGACATACCATGGACTGCCCAGAAAAACAAATAGGTCTATCTTGGAAAAGATGAAATCAAGTCTCTCTTGGCTAGGATTTTGAAGCTCCACTTCATTTTCTGTGGGCACATGGCAAGGAGAGATCAGTCCTTGGAGAAAGGTATCATGCTTGGTAGAGTGGACAGACAGTGCAGGAGAGGGAGACTCTGATGAGATGGATTGCTACAATATCTGGGGTGATGGGGGTTGGTGTATCAGTGTCAGTGAGACTGACTTAGGACAGGGAAGGGTTCAGAGCTTCTGTGCAGAGGATCACTATGCATCACAGGTGACTCAACCAATAACATTATATGACAAATTTTGGAAGCAGGAGTGCCATCCACTTTCTAAACAACATGCCTCCAGAAACTCTATGAACTTTGAGAAATGTCGAAGTCATTTAACTTGCTTGGTTTCACAATCAACATTCTTGTTACCAGCAGTCAGTTAATCAAAATATGAATTGTATTGGGAGAGTCTGTTATACCAGGGGCCTCTCCAGAGTACTGATGAGCAAGGATGTCAGTCTGCAGACTAAGGCCATTATCTTTACAATTACTTACTACACATCAGAGATCTGTATAACAACTAAGGATGACAGAGGAAGAATTGATGCCTTTGAATTGTGGTGCTAGAGAAGAATACTGAATGTATTGTGGGCCTCCAAGAGAACAAATATACTGGTCCTGGAGAATGAAATCAACTGTTTCTTGGAAGCAAGGTTTTTAAAGCTTCATCTGACTTACTTTGGGCTTATTGCCAGTAGGGATCAGTCCTTGGAGAAGGACATTATGCTTAGAAGGATGGAGGGACAGTGCAAGAGAATAAGACCTTGGAGAAGAGTAACTGGGGTAATAGGTAGGTGTTCCGGAGACATTGAAATATGTTCAGGTTAGGATAAGGTTTAGAGCTATGGTGCATATGGTCACTATGAGTTGCAGGTGACTTGACAACACATAACAACAACAATAACAACAATGTATTTTTAATTAATTCTGTGGTAATATTTTTTATATCTAATATTTTCTATTTTTTGGTATATGGCCTTTTTTCATTAACTATTTTTCCCCTCTATACTTAAAAGAAGTTTACCATTACTGTACATCAAGGTAATATTAATAAAATCAACTTGTCAAGTGATGAGTTTATCCAACGTCTTTCCTGACATAAATTGAATGGGGGATTGATTTTGTGAGATGGACTGGATAAATATCTTGCATTCCTCCTTCACTTCAAAAATTTAATGTGTTTTCATATCAACTGCTAAAAGGAAGTATGAGCTCCACAGGAATTTAAACTTGGATAAATAACAGTGGCTAATAAATAAAAATGAACTGGCATTTACTACAGAATCCTATTCTTATTTATGCTTTTGGCTTTAGTTTGGAAAGCACATGACTTACTCCTCCTGGGAAAATGCTGTGTCCTCTAAACTGCAGCTCTTATCTTTTTTTACCTGGTGTGGGATGAATTTTTTGTGCTTCAATTCATTGCAAAAATGTGCATCTCTCTTCTATTAACATCTGTTAGAGCCTGTCTTTTCCCTGCTGCTTATCAGGGCTGCCTGGTGTATTTCAAAGATGATGAGTTGTGCTTTTCTCTTGCTGCTCCTACAGGCAGTGAATTTAGGAAACACCTCTAGGATGTCAACAGTCTTGGAATATTTGCCTTTAAAAACTTTAAACTTTGGTTCCAGCAGTATATGATATACATCAGGGCTTATAATGTAGCAAAGTAATCAAAGTTAAAGACACAATGTCTGATCATGCGTAGTCGTTAGTTGCTGGCTAGTTGGTTTATGGTGACCCCGTGTATAATAGAATAAAACATTTCCAACTTTGAACTGTCTCCACTATCAGTGATTTTCTCATGTTTACTGTGCATTCCAACAGTCTTGGAACTTAGGGATCTCATCTTCTAGCAGAATATTGAATAATATTGTGTTTTGATGCGCAAGTATATCCTTGGCCAGCTCATTTGACAAATAGACTTTGAAGCTTTCCTTTATGTTCTGTCTTTGTCTAAATTTTCTGTCCTGGAACATAGACACTACAGATGACAATTCTGCTAGTATTTGAAATTCCAGTAATATAGTTTCTAACATCAAAACAATGGAAAAAAAGTACAAGCCACTATAGTACAATGCATTAATTGATGATAATGTCTAATCACAAGCTAAATGGTTTATGTAAATTTTCTTTTTAAAATAAGTTTTTATTTTATACTGGCTTACCTGCAAAGGTTGAATGCATTGTTTTTCATACCAGATCTGTCCTATTTCCTTTACCCACTCATCCCTCCACCCATCAAATTGTACAACCCTATGATTAAACCCTCATCCCCCCAAACTCTATGCCCACCCACCCTCACCCCTCTGTTCCCCCTTCCCTTGGATCCTCAAACACCTCTTACAATAATGGTCTTAAACAGCATTTGTCCTTAAGAGACTAAGTTCACTTATAATGCTCTCCACTCCCTCCCTCCCAAGTTAGATATATATAAATTTTTATATGTTTTAATAAATATTGAGTTAGCTTCATTTATATTGAGGTTTACTACTTCTTGTGTCCAATATGTCCTTGTAATTTAAATTAAGATATTCTTTACTTTGACAAATATACTGAAATCAATGTGATTGCTACTTTGAGTCTCACCTAGTCTCAAAAAATAAAATGCTTCCGTTTTGTCTATACAATCTCTGCTTACAGCATGATAAGCCTTGATGGTGTGTGGGTCTTTTTAAAATTTACTTATTATTATTTTTTTAATTTTAATGAACATTTACAGAGATTTTGGATTTCCATTCATTCATTGTTGTACTTTTCTCCCTGCCCACCCTTCCCACCTAGTCCACTCCTCTCCTTGAAAAGTAAAAGAAAATTTCCTTCATTGGTATACATTCCCCCACCCCCCTCCTCAGGTACACTCCATTATGCGACCTTCATTCTGAACTCTTGTCATAATCATAATAACCAATCATATATCGCTTTCAAACTGTTCTCTCCCTCATATGTTTTAATGCAGTATATGGCACATAACAACAACAACAACATAAATAAATAAATAATTTATCCAATTTTTCTCAGTCTCACATCAAACTTGATGTCAGTCCCATTATACAGCAGTGGCACTATGCAGTATTTGTCCTTTTGTTACTGAGTTATTTCACACAGTATAATGTCCCCCAGGGTCTCTCATTTTGAAGAACATTGCATGAGTTCCTTGTTTTTCCATGCAGCATAGTATTCCATTCTGTGAATATACCACAGCTTCTCTATCCATTCATTTGTTAATGGGCACTTAATTTGTTTCCAACTCTTTGCTATTGTGAACAAAGCCACAATAAACATGGGTGTGCATATATCTACCTTGTTGGCAAGTATGGTTTTAGGGTATATTCCCAGTAGAAGAATTGCTGGGTCAAATGGTATTTCTATTTGCAACTTAAAAAGAAAATGCCATACAGCCTTCCATAGTGGTAGTACCATTTTACACTGCCACCAACAGTGAATAAGAGTGGCAGTTTCTCCTCAACCTCACCAGCATTTGTTGCTTGCTGTTCTGTTAAAGTTTGCTATTCTAACCGGGGTGAGATGATATCACATGGTTGTTTTGATTTGCATCTCTCCAAGAGCTAGGGATTTTGAGCATTTCTTCAAGTATTTGTTGGCCATCTGAATATCTTTTTTGGAGAAGTGTCTGTTCATATCCTGTGTCCATTTTTCAATTGGGTTATATTGTTGGGGTGCTCTAGTTGTCTATAAATTCTAGATATAAGTACCTTATCTGACTTGCTATTACCAGATATTATTTTTCCCCAATGTGTGGCTGTTGGAGAAGTTTTTAGATGTGCATATGGTATGTGTTTTTGAGCCAAAATCAATTCAAAGCTGACCTTGCAGTATAATTTCAGAGACTTGAGAATCACTTAGAGAGAAATTGTCCGTTTTTCTTCAGTTGAGCAGCAGGTGTATTTGAACCATCTACCTTTCAGTTGGCAATGCAACTCCTCATACTAGGCTGCCAGAGCTCCCTAGCATGATAAAAAGATTGTGTTACTCTTTATGGGGGTGAAAGACCACACAGAACAGTAATGAATAATCAGTGAAATGTGCATTCTAGATTAGTAAACCCTTGATTTCTCTGTCAGGTACACAAAGACACATAGAAAATTTTAATTTAGGTAAACCAGCCCTGCTCCAAAACAGCAGCATGACCTAGCTAACTCATGGACATATAAGAAAAAAAAGAGGAATACACTTCTGCTTCATTTTTTTTTCTCTGTGAGAATGAATGTGTCTACTGGTTCCATTTTGGAGGGGGGATAAAAGACAGAATGAGGAATTCAGTGAGCACATCCATACTTATGAACATAAATCAGAGCAATAGGAACTCTTTTATGTTGTGGCTTATTTTCCCTAAACATATGCAAAATGAAACAATGTAAGCAAAAATTTAATTAAGCTCAAGAATATCTCAAATAATTAAAATAAGAAATAAATTTCAATTCTAATATATATTTGAAAAGATTCTTAAAAAGATATCCTTGGTTTTGTTTTCCTACAGGAATTTATGTTGTTAGGTGTCATCAACCAGTGACAAAGTTGTAGGCAGTATGTCTACAAGATGTATTATCTTATAGAAGGTCTTCTTTTGGGGGGTACTCTATGAAATATGTTGTTCTACAAGTACTGGCTTGTTCAAATAACATGTCCAAAGTGTGTGAGACAAAATTTCAACATCTTTAGAGACAAAGTCTATAAAAAACATTATACTCATGGATTGCCAAGAATACAAACAGGTTTGACCTGGAGACGATGAAACAATGTTGCCTCTTGAAGGCAAGGATTTTGAAAGTCCATCTCACATTCATTTATTTTTTTTTTATTGGCTGGAGGGACCAGTCATTGTTGAAGGACATTACGCTTGGAAGTGTGGAGTGACAGTGCGGGGAAGAAAGATTTCAGGTGAGATGGATTGATAGATTGGTACAATAACTGGGGTAATGTATGTGTGCCAGAGACAGTGAAACATTTTCAGTACAAGGCAGGGTTAAGAGCTGTTTTACACAGGGTCATTATGAGTCACGGATGATTCAATGTTGCATAACTACCACTGTTACTGAACACAAGGGGTTCTTACCATAGTCAATTGTCAACAAGACAAATGGATTACAATATCCATAAAAGCACTTTACTACAGATCTGTGGAGGACAGTGGGTCTCATCCTCAAAGACTGACCAGGGTATCATGAACCTTGAGCCTTAATTAATTACTCATAAAAATATTACAAAAACAAATTACAATTTGTTGATTAATAAATAGCAACAATTGCCATTTGCCTACATTGCAATTAATAAATTCACCAATAAATCTTGATTCATTGATTCATAACAAGCATCAAAGAGTTAGTTGCAATTTATCTACATTAAAATTCATAACTTTATCACATGTTGATTCATCAACAGTAGAGAACACTCACTCACCCCTGGATCCCAACTCATCATCTTTCTTTGTCTCTCATGGTCATTGGTGCAGTTGGGAGGTTCTCCTCTACTTCAGCAGATCGGTGTAGCTAGGGGTTCTCAGTCAGTTCAGCAATTTGACATAACTAGGGTCCATAGGTGTGGGCAGAAACTTCCACTGTCTCAGTATCTCATATCCATCAATGTAGGCTAGAGTACTTGGCTCTGAAAAGAGCCTTTGAGTGTTCAGCTCTGAGAAGAACCTTTGGGCCTTTTGGCTTTGAAAAGAGCCTTTGGGTCTTCAGTGTTCAGCTCAGTGTTCCCAGCTAAAGTGGAGAGTGTTTTAGGTTGAGCACTTTGGGGTATAAATACCCTTAGCTTGGATATTTGATGCAACATCATATTCAACCAATGACATTCAACTTTGAGTTTCCAACCAATTGCATTAGTCCCCAAATGACATAAGTTTGACCAATCATGTTCCATCTTTGGCAACATGGCATTAGCCAATCATATCTCCTTATCAAGGGTCTACACTGTTGTGATCAGGGGACCTTAGGCCTCTAAGAGACCTAATTGGACATATTAACTTTTCAGTATATTTTTAAAATATATTCTTAACATAATTTCTAACTTAAATATAATGTAGCAAGTTCTTAAACATATTATTTATGCTTACACATAGTAAGTTTCTAGCATATTATTAATTCTCACACATATATAGTAGTTTTAACATCTTATCTTACTTTAATTTTAACATATAACAAGTTCTTAAACACAATTTTTTATTTTAAATTTTACAACTTACACTTTCTTAGCAATGTGGAGAGTAACAAGTTACATTTCCTTATCAGAGTTCATATATGTTGAGGTCGATAGTTCTACAGCAAGTGGTTGTCAGTTACATACCTTTATCAAGGGTTTGCACTATCATTGGGGCTCTCAGCCTAAAAGAGGCACATTTAGACATGTTAAACTGCTAGTATATCTTCCACAAATATTCCTTAAGTATCAAACTCATTACAATATTCTTAATAGCAAACATATTTCATAATCCTTTTTTAGAAATTATAACGATTAATTCATAATAAGCAGATTTAATATATATTTTTCTTACACTTAAACTGCTCATAACACCAGGGTCAGATACTAACTCACTTACCACTATTAATTCAGTAAGGGGACAATCCCCTTTCTGGTCAATAGGCAGATTAAGCTGTAATTTACATATGACTGGGAAACAGCCTCAAAGAGTTCTAGGAGAGATGCATTTCCTCTTCTGATAAACAGACAGATCAAACTACTTTACATGACTGAAGACAGAAATTAGAGAATTGGAGGCTAAGTATCTAGTTTTACAGGCTGAAGAAAACTGATGTTAGTTTTATAACTATATAACTATAGTTTTATAACTGATACATATAGAGAAGATTCAGAACTTATTATCACTACAACAGCAACAACATATTCCTAGCAAATGGAATAGCTCGGTCATATTGGATCATATATTCATATTTCTGAGGAAATTCCAGACTGCTTTCCAGAAGGACTGTAGCATTTCACAGTTCTAACAGCAGTACATGAGAGCTCCAGTCACACCACATTCACTACAATATATATATATTTATTGTTAGTTGTCCTGTTAGAATTTGTTACTGTCACTGGTGTGAGGTACTATCATATTGTTTTTTTTTAATTATTATGAATTTTAATGAAAATTCACAAAGACTTTGGATTTCTGTTCATTCACTGTTGCACTTTTCTCCCTGTCCACCCCTAGCCTCCCCCAGTACACTCTTCTCTTGGAAAAGTAAGGGAAAAATTCTTTCATTGGTTTAGAATCCTTTCCCCCAGGTCCACTCTACTATGCAGCTTTTGTTCTAGATTCCTGTCATGACAATAATACCTAATCACATATCCTTTGTAAACAGTTTTCTTCCTCATCTCTTTCAGTGTTTATTATTTATCCTATCTTTCTTAGTCTTCCCCCAACCCTGATATCAATTCCATTTTACCACAGTGACACTATGCAATATTTATCCTTTTGTGTCTGAGATATTTCACTCAGCATAATGTCTTCCAGGGTCACCCATTTTGAATAATATTTCATGAGTTCCTTGCTTTTCAATGCAGTGTAGTATTCCATTGTGTGAATATACCACAGCTTCTCTAGCCATTCATTTGTTAATGAGTACTTAGTTTGTTTCCAACTCATTGCTATTGTGAACAAAGCCATTATAAACATGGGTGTGCATTTATCTGCTTGGATGGTGGCTGTGGTCTCTTTAGGGTATAGTCCAAGTAGTGGAATTGCTGGGTCAAATAGTATCTCTATTTGCAACTTTTTGAGAAAACATAACATCTCTTTAATTGCCAGTGATTGTTTTCTGTTTTTATATAAAATGTTTAGCTTATATTGGTTTACTTACAAAGTTTGTATACATTGTTTTTCACACTGGATCTTTCCCATTTTCTTTTCCCACTCCCCCCGCCACCCATCAAATTATGCAACCCTAAGATCAACCACACCTCCCACCCCTGCCCCCCCCAACTCGACCTTCTACCCATCCTCACTCCTGTGCTCTCATCCTTCCCAGTCCATGAATCCTCATACATGTTCTACAATAATGGTCTGATACAATATTTGTCCTTATAGAACTGAGTTAATTCACTTAGCAAAATGTTCTCTACTCTATCCCAGGTTAGGTAGTGATTTACAAAATCACTGCTCTGCATGCTACATAGTATTGCATCATGTGAATGTACAATACTTTCTCAATCCATTTAGTTTGGGTTAGACATTTGGGCTGTTTCTATGTTCTTCCTATGGTGAATAATGTTTTTGTGAACATTGGTGTGCAGATCGGTTTGTGCCTCAGTTCTCATTTTCTCAGGGTATATTCCAAACAGTGCAATAGCTGAGTCATATGTAATTTCTATGTTCAGCTTTTTGAGGAAACACCAAACTGCTTTCTACGGTGGTTGCACCAATTAACAATCCCACCAACAATGTATAAAAGTTCCTATTTTATCACATCCTCTCCAACATTTATCACTTGCTATCTTCTTGTTAAACGTTACCACTACTACTGGAGTGAGATGGCATCTCATTGTGGTTATAATGTTTGGATGGCCAGCAAACATGTGGAAAAATGCTCAAAATCACTGGCTATAAGAGAGATGCCAGTGATTTTGTGCACTTCGTCATATGTGTATAGTCCATCCAATTATTTTCCTTTTTGAAAAGTCTTTCCATGTCTTATATCACTTTGTAGTCAGTCCTTTCCTTGTGGAGGCCTTGTAATATTCTGTAAATATTTATTATTGGACCTTTGCTTGAAGTGTCATTGCCAAATGTTTTTTCCTCAATCTGTAGATTTTCCTTTCAGCCTAATGGAAAATGTTTGTGATTTTACTTAATATTTAGAAAGTCATATCTGTCTTTTTTTTTCTTTTCTTGCCCTGGTTGTGCATTTCTAACTATAGTTGGAAGCCTATTTATACCATAAAGCTAGTTCTTTTATGTTTGGTCGCATTTTGTTTCTTATGATGTTTATGATTTAGAGCTTTATCCCAAATTGCTGATGCAACTTGAGGTGATTTTTTTGTGTAATGCGAGATCTGAATCCTCCTTCAGCTTTCTGCAGGTAGATATCCAGTTTTTTCCAACATTTGTTGAAGAGATTGTACTTTCACCATTTGAAAGGGTTTGTTTCCTTGTCAATTACCAGTTGGTCATAAGTATGTGTCCTAATTTCTGAGCTGTCAGTTCTTTTCTACTGGTCTGTCTCTCACTGCACTACTATCACACTATTTGGTTACTACAGCTGTGTAGTAGGTTTTGAGTTCATGGAGTGCTAAGTATCCCACTACATTTTTATTATTATTATTATTTTTCAGAAGGCTTTTGCTTGTTTGGGCTCTCTTTCTTTTTCAAATAAACTTGTCAGTAACATTATGTATCTCTCTGAAAAATGAGTTTGGTTATCTTGGAATTGTGTTAAACATGCATATTACTTTTGGTACAATTGTTATTTTCACTATTTTGAGTTTTCCTATCCATGAACAAGGACTATTTTTCTGTTTATTTTGGTCTCCTAGTGAGACTAGCTCAGGATAGGTGAGACTTCAGAGCTGTTGTACATAGGGTCCCCATAGCACATAACAACAACAACAACAACATTGGAGTTTTTGTGGTAGGGTTTCTTAGTTTTCTTTATAAAGATTTTCAGTGTCTGGAACTAGGTTTATTCCCAAGTATTCAATTTTGTGTTTGGATATTTTAAGTGGTATTGGTTTCTTAGAATCGCACGCGCGCGCGCGCGCGCGCGTGTGTGTGTGTGTGTGTGTGTGTGTGTGTTTATATGCATTTTGCTACTGTAGATAAATCCCACAAATTTCTATATATTGAATTAAATCCTGCCACACTACTAAATTGATCTACTAGGTCTAACAGTGTTTTGTTGAATCTTTGGGGGTTTCTATGTATTCTATTATATGCATAGAATGACAGTTTTACTAACTCTTTACCATTTTGAATACTTCTTATGTCTTCTTATTGTCTTACTGTCCTGGCAAGTCCTTCTAATACAATATTGAATAGTTTTTGTTGTTATGTGCTTTTGAGTCATTTGCGACTCATAGCGACCCTATGTACAACAGCCCTAAACCCTGCTCTATCCTGTGCCAATCACATTGCCTCTGACACACCCATCCTAATTACCCTAGTCACTGAAGCAATCCACCTCATAGAGGGTCTTCCCCTCCTGCGCTGTCCCTCTACTCTACCCAGCACGATGTCCCTCTCTAAAGACCTGGCTCTCTTTGCAACATGTCTAAAGTATGTCGGACAAAGCCCCAGAATCTTTGCCTGCAAGGCTTAGCTTGTTTTCACCCTTTCTAGGATGAATCTGTTTGTTTTCTTGGCAGTCCATGGTACATTCAATACTCTTCTCCAGCACCACAGCTCAAAGGCGTCAATTCTCCTTCTATCCTCCCTAGTCATTGTCCAGCTCTCTGATGCATAACAAGTGATTGCAAAGACCATGGCCTGTATCAGGCGCATCTTCGTCTCCAAAGAGACACCGTTGCTCTTGAGTACTTTAGAGAGGTCCCTAACAGCAGACTTTGCCATCGCAATAGGTTTTTTGATATCCTGGCTGCTGGTACCAAGAGTCTTGACTCTGGAGCCGAGCAAACTGAAGCTGTGAACAATCTCAATCTCTTCACCATCCATCCTAATGCTATCAACTGGTCCAGTAGTGAGAATCTTAGTCTTCTTGACATTGAGCCAAAGTCCATACTGAAGGCTGTAGTCCTTGACCCTCTGCAGAGAGTGCATGAGGTCCTCCTCAGTTTCAGCAAGCAGGGTTGTGTCATCTACATAACGCAGATTGTCAATAGATCTTCCACCAATCTTGACACCACACTTCTCCTCATAGAGCCCAGCCTCTCAGATAATCTGCTCTGCATACAGGTTGAAAAGGACACATACCTGGCATACACCCTTCCCTATTTTGAACCATGCAGTGTTACCCTGCTCTGTTCTGACGACTGCCTCTTGGTCCAAGTAAAGATTTCACATTAGCACAATTAAATGTTATGGGATTTCCATTCTTCTCAGAGTCAGCCATAGTTTGTTATGATCCCGCAGTCAAATGCCTTTGCACAATCAATGAAATACAGATAGACATTCTTCTGGTACTCTCTGCTTTCAGCTAAGATCCATCTAACATCGGCTACAATATCCCTAGTACTACGACCCCTTCTAAACCCAGCCTGGACTTCTGGCAATTCTGTGCTGATGTGCTGTTCCAGTCATTTTGGTATAATCTTCAGTAGAATCTTGCTTGCATGTGAAATCAATGATATTGTTCTGTATTGGTATACCATTTGTTCCTTGGGCCTTATTTTTTTCTATTTCCTTCAGAGCAGTTTGAACTTCTTCCTCCTCACCATAGGCTCTTGCTCAAATATTATTTCATGAAATTCTCCTGTATCTGCCAATTCCTTTC
>NW_006400049.1:1078794-1079776 GCF_000299155.1 Elephantulus edwardii | reverse complement strand
TTGTAATGACTGTTTGCACTCTTCCTGGATGATACCTTTGACATCCTCCCACAACTCATCTTCGTCTTTGCTCATTGGTGTTCAAGGCCTCAAACCTGTTCCTGAGATGATTCTGAAATTCAGGTGGGATGATCTCAAAGTCATATTTTGAATCATGTGGATTCGGTTTAATTTTCCTCAGCTTCCGCTTGAACTTCCTTATGAGTAATTGATGGTCTGTTAAACAATCAGTTCCTGGCCTAGTATTCACAGCTGATATTGAGCTTCTCCAGCAGTTTTTTCTGCAGATGTAGTTGATGTGATTCCTATGCATACCATCAGGTGAAATCCATGTGTATAACCTATGTTTATGTTTCTTATAAAATGTATTTGCAATGAATAAGTAATTGATTGTACAAATTTCAATTATTCTATCTCCAGCTTCATTTCTGTCACCAAGTCCATGCTTTCCAACTACTGATTCTCCTTCTCTGTTCTCAACTTTTTCCTTCCAGTCACCCATTATTATCAATGCCTCTTGATTGCATGTTTGATCTATCTCTGACTGTAAAAGTTGGTAGTAATCATCTATTTCTTCTTCTTTGGCTCTGGTTTTTGGTCCATATATCTGAAGGATAGTGGTATTCACTGGACTTCCTTGTAAGCATATGGATATAATCCTGTCACTCATAATGTTGTATCTCAAGATGGATCTAGAAATTACTTTTTTAACTATGAAAACAGTCCCATTTTTTCTCACCTTTTCATCTCCAGAGTAATATATCATATGATCATCTGACTCAAAATGCACGATGCCGGTCCATCTCATCTCTCCAATGTCAATATTTATGTGTTCCATTTCTTTCTTAACAATTTCTAATTTTCCTACATTAATGGTTCTCACATTTCATTTTCCAATCACTAGTGTCTGCTTATAACTGATCCTCTTCCTTTGTATTTCCATCCTTGAAAGTTCTACCTAGCTTGCCCTTTCTGTTAGTCT
>NW_006400049.1:1076304-1077709 GCF_000299155.1 Elephantulus edwardii | reverse complement strand
TCCAGTCATGAGAATCTTTATCTTCTTGACATTGAGCCTCAGTCCATATTGTAGGCTGCAGTCCTTCACACTCTGCTGCAGGCGCTTCAGGTCCTCTTCAGTTTCAGCAAGCATACTTTGCATACCTGTTTTTAATCCCACTTGGTCATGATGAATTCTTTTTTTAATATTCTATTTGATTATATTGGCCAGGATTTTGTTAAATGTATTTGCGTCTATGTTTATGAGTGATATTGTTCTATAGGATTGGGTTTTTTGGGGGGTTGATAATTCTTTTGCCTGATTTTATTATTAGTGTTATGCTTCCTTCATAGAATGACTCTGAGAGTGTTTCTTTTTCTACTTTCTGGAATAGTATAATTGGTTGTAGATCTTCTCTGAATGTTTGGTAGAATTCAGCCAATTGAAGCCATTTGGTCTGAAATATTTTTTTATTTTTTTTAGTGTGGAGGAATATCTTTTTATTGACTTGCTCAATCTCAATGTCTTCTTTGTGGTGGATCTGTTGAAGTGTTCTATGTTTGTCTGTGTCAGTCTTTATAGAATGTGGGTTTCTAGGAATGTGTCTATTTTTTCTAGGTTTTAAATTTTATCATAATACTTCATTATTATCTATTTACTTTTTTATCTCATTCTGTTGTGATGCCACCCCTTTCATGTCTTACTTGTCACTTTTTTTTTCTTTTCTCAAGTTTTCCAATAGTTTAAGCAATTTATTAACCCTTTTGAGAAACCTGTTACTGGTTTAGTTGATAATTTTAATTGTTTTTCTGTTTTCTATCCCATTTATTTCAGCCATGTAATTTATTCTCTCAGAGGCTCTTGTTTTAATTTGTTGTTTTTTTCCTATTTGTTGAAGATCTTAAATAAGTGTATTTATTTCTTTTTTACATGTAATCAGTCTTATTCATAAGTAGCCTATCAGGTGAGATCCATGTGTAAAGCCATCACTGTGTCTTTTTAAAAAGGAAACTGAAATACAAATTGCATTGGGAAAGTCTGCTGCCAGAGACCTCTTCAAAGTACTGAAGAGCAACAGTGTTGGTCTGGAGACTAAGGTGCACCCGATCCAGGCCATAATCTTTGCAATTGCTTGTTATGCATTGGAAAGCTGGACAATGACTAGGGATGGAAGAAGGAGAATTGATGCCTTTGATCTGTGGTTTTGGAGAAAAGTTTTGAATATACCATGGATTGCTAAGAAAATTAACTGGTTCATTCTAGAAAGGGTTAAACTAGGCTGTTCCTCGGAAGCAAGGATTCTGAAGCTTTGTCTGACATACTTTGAACATCTTTCAAGGAGGGACTAATCCTTGAAGAAGGACATCATACTTGGGAAGGGGAAGGAAAGCACAGGAGACGAAGACCCTCTGAGAGGTGGATTGATTCAGTGACTGGGGTAATC
>NW_006400049.1:1071650-1075728 GCF_000299155.1 Elephantulus edwardii | reverse complement strand
TTTATACCATAGTCTAGGCCATCTAAGCTTGATCCCAATTTATCTTTGATGAATTTTATGGTTTTGGGCTTTACTCTAGGTCTCTGATCCACCTTGAGTTGATTTTTGTGGATGCTGTGAGATGTGGATCCTGTTTCAATTTTCTGGAGATAGCGGTACAGTTTTGCCAGCACAATTTGTTGAAGACGTTGCTATTTCTTCGTTTGATTGGTTTGATTTGTTTGACAAATATCAGTTGACCATAGATATCTGAGTCTATTTCTGGGTTCTCAATTGCATTCTTTTGGTCTATATGCTTGTCATTTTACCAATAGCATGCTCTTTTGGTTACTACTGCTGTATAGTAGGTTTTGAGGTCATGGAGTGCTATGCCTACCAGTTCATTTTTGTTCTTCAGAAGTACTTTGATTATTCAGGGTCTCTTTCCTCTCCAAATAAACATGACAATTTCCCTTTCAATCTCCCTTTCTCCTTGAAAAAGGAATTTGGTAGGATTGTCATTTTCACAATATTGAGTCTTCCTGTACATAAACAGGGAACATTTTTCCATTTATTTGGGTCTTGTATTGTGTTTCACAGAAATGTTCTGTAGTTTTCTTTGTACAGGTCTTTTGTGTCTCTTGTTAGCTTCACTCCAAACTACCTTAATTTGTTGTTGGCTATTATAAATGGTATTGCTGTCTTGGTTTCCTTTTCTGAGTTCTCTTTGTAACTGGAGAGGAATCCCATTGATTTTTTGATATTGATTTCATATCCTGCCACTGTACTAAATTGGTCTACTATTTCGAAAAGTTTTTTTGTTCAGTCTTTGGGGCTTTCTGTGTACACTATGATATCATCTGCATAGAGTGATAGTTGAAGTATCTCTTTGCCTATCTAGATGCCTTTTATTTCTTTCTCTTGTACAGTTCTGGCAAGCACTTTCCTTTTTTTTTCTTTAAATTTTCAGAACTATTTTACTATGCATAATACTTCCCCAAAATAATCTTTGTCCTAGCCTTTTAAAAGCAGTATTGCATTTATTTACTCAATAATAATATTTGCCAATGGCAATATGTGTCACAAACTGTCAAATACTAGCAATAATTATGTTAACTGAATGATATTACTATCTTCATTTTCCTTTGTGGACACTGTCACAAGGTTAGAATGCATTGTATTACAAATGATTAGTACATGAAAATACCAGGCTAAAGTCCAATGAGCATGACTTAAGTATTTGCTCTTATAATCACAAATAATATTTGCCTTGTTGTTATAGTTGCTGTGTGCTGTTGAGATGGTACACATGGCTAATTCTTCAATGTGTTTTCAGATGTGGTAAATATCACAGAAAGGTATTTATATTTTCCTACTTTCTTCTGTGTAGGCATTGGTGTATTTCCAAGACATGCCTTTAGAATTACAGGCAGTTTCTTACCCGAAGTCACTAAAGGTTACAAATGTTTATGTGGAATTTAATAATTTTTTAATTTATGTTGTTGTTGTTGTTATGTGCTGTCAAGTTACCTGTGACTCATAGCAACCTTAAGTACAACAGCCCTAAACCATACTCTATTCCTCGCTAATCTTACTGTCTTCTACACAGCTATTCCCGTTACTGCAGTGACTGAAGCAATCATTCTCATCAAGGGTCCTCCTCTCTTGCATTGTGCCTCCACCCTCCCAAGCATGATGTCCCTTTCCAATGACTGATCTCACCTTGCAATGTGTCCAAAAAATGTCAGACATAGCTTCAGAATCCTTGCCTCCAAGGAACAACCTGGTTTCACCCTCTCCAGGATGAACTTGTTCGTTCTCTTAGCAGTCCATGGTGTATTTAATATTTTTCTTCAGCACCTCAGCTCAAAGGCATCAACTCTCTTTCTATCATCCCTAGTCATTTTCCAGCTCTCTGATGCATAGCAAGTAATTGCAAAGACCATGGTCTGTATCAGATGCATCATAGTCTCCTGTCTGATATCGTTGCTCTTTAGTACTTTGGAGAGGTCTCTGACAGCCGACTTTGCCAATGCAATTTATCTTTTAATTTCCTGGCTGCTAGTACCAAGAGTATTGACTGTGGAACCAGGTAAACTAAAACTGTGAACAATCGCAATCTCTTTACCATCCATCCCAATGATGCTAAAATTGGTCCAGTGGTGAGAATCTTTGTCTTCTTGACATTGAGCCTCAATTCATATTGAAGGCTGCAGTCCTTGACCTTCTTCACCAAGCTCTTTAGGTGCTCCTCAGTTTCAGCAAGCAGGGTTGTGTCATCTGCATAATGCAGATTGTTGATGAGTCTACCTCCAATCCTGATGCCACACTTCTCCTCATAGAGCCCAGCCTCCTTGAAAATCTGTTGCACATTTAGGTTGAAAAAATATAGAGATAGGACACATCCTTGATCCACACCCTTCCCAATTTTGAACCATGCAGTGTTTCCCTGCTTTGTTATGATCACTACCTCCCGGTCCAAGTAGAGGTTTTGCCTAATAATAAAGTGTTCTGGGATTCCCATTCTTCTCAGAGTCATTCACAATTTGTTGTGATCCACATAGTCAAATGCCTTTGCATAGTCAATGAAACACGGATAGACATTCCTCTGGTACTCTGCTTTCTATACTATCCCTAGTGCCACAGCCTCTTCTAAATCCAGCCAAAACTTCAGACAATTCTCTGTTGATGTGCTGTTCCATTTGTTTTTGGATAATTTTCAGCAGACTCTTGCTTGCATGTGATATCAATGATACTGTTTGATAATTTTTACACTCTGTCAGATCACCTTTCTTTGGAATGGGAACAAATATAGATAAAAATAAACATTTGTCTATAAAATCAATAGACTATACCAAGCAGAAGCAAAATATTTTCTTCTATAGCAAAGATTAAACATTCTTAATCTAATAGAAACATTCCTTTGTTCTACATATTAGTAGACATTCACTTTTGGCAATTTTTTCTGAAAGATCTATACTTGAGATTTAGCAGTTATGCTTTACCCTAATTAGTTATTTCCGTTTTCATCATTTAATCTTTCACATGGCATCTTGTTCATTAGATAAAAACAGTTACATATTATATATAATAGTTCTTTATATAATAAATGTATAATAGAAAGAATAGAAGAATAGAGAAAGGAAAGGAAGGGTGTGGAGGAGAGGAGAGAAAATCACCAGGACAGCAGAGATTAGTAGGGAGCTGGGGGTGAAGGAAAAGGAAAGATTTTTGTTACCTTTTTCCCCCCTACAACTGCTACTTTTAATTGATATAAATGCCATTCTCAAAATATGAAGCAAAAATTTTCACAAATACTTTTGCTACAACCAAGGATGAACCAAAGAACTAACAACCTATATAGACTTTGTCACTTAGGTAATGCATTTTGATAAATGTATTATGTGTGTTATCATCCCAGTACAATGCTATTTTCTTGTTCTTCTTGTTGTTATTGAGTATTTTTAAAATGGACTGCTGCCCTGTCTTATTCAACACTGGTTGTCTCACAATATTTGTTGTGCTGTCTATAATTGCAGGCAGTATGTCAATTCATCTCAATGAGGATCTGCCTCTTTTTCATTGATCCTCTATTTTATCAAGTTTCATTTTGCAGGGACTAGCTCTCTTTACCTCTTTTAGCATGTCCAAAGTATGCGACACAAAGCTTCACCATCTTTGCTTCAAAGGAAATATTTTGCCTTCTGTTTTTCAAGGCCGTTTTGCTTATACTCTTGGTGTTAAGTAATATATTAAATATTCTTTGCCATGTCAATTATTCTCCTAAATTTTTTCAACTTCCATGTGTTTGAAATAATTGAAAGTACTATGACGTGAGTCAGAAGTGCCTTAATCTTAAAACTGATGTCTTCCCTTTTTAACATTTTAAAGGTGTTCATAGCAGCAATTGGTCAAATGTAACATAGAAGTTGATTTCTTGATTGTTCCATCTCTGGGTATTGGTTTCAGATACTAGAAAAAGGAAATAATCAATAAAATCAGTCTTTTTAAAATTTTTATTTTATTAATTTTAATGAACATTTACAGAGATACTGGATTTCCGTTCATTCATTGCTGCATTTTTTTCCTGCCACCCTTC
>NW_006400049.1:1066071-1071070 GCF_000299155.1 Elephantulus edwardii | reverse complement strand
TATGGTGAAAGGATAAAACCACGATGCCCTCCTTTCTTGAAATTTAGACCTTGCAGTATCTTCTTGTTTAATTAATTGCTTTTTACTCTATGAACAGGTTCCATGGGAGCATAATTAAATTTTCTGCAATTCCATTATTTTTTAATACTATGCATAATTTATTATGATCAACAGACTTTTTTGCATGAAAATTCAAATAAATATCTTTCTGGTATTCTTTGCTTTAAGCCAGTATCGTTCTTTCATTAACAATTATATCACTTATCTTAAGATCTTTTATGAATCCAGCTTGAATTATTGGCAGTTTCCTGTAGGTGAAATGCTACAGCTATTTTATTAGAGTTTAATGTTTAATTTGAATTGATTTTTCTTTATTATTAATATTTCTTGAGTTTCTTAACTAATCTCAAAAATTGTGTTTCAGTATAAATTTTATAATGAATATTTTAAGTCATGTTTATGCCTGACCACAAACCTGGTAATTCTGGTGCTCACAGTGCTTTATTTTAACAGTAATAGCAAACATTCACAACACTGTTACATTCAAGAACAAAATCTCTAGTAATTTAAAAGATCCTTCTGACTTTTGATCACAGAATTATTTTTATTCCAGAATAGTAGAAAAATATTAGAGTTTGGTTTTTTTAAAAAATTTCATCATTATTTAAAGTTTTCATCCTTTTTTCCTAGTCAATACTTGATGACTACTACCTTTTATTTGTCTCACTGGATTTTTTATTTTGATATTTCATAACAGTTGTACAATAAAATATTTGCTTTCTATTTCACTTTAGTATAATGTTTTCAAGGTTTATGTGCAATTAAAAGTGTCAAAACTTCATTTCCTTTTTGCGACTGATTGATTGATTAATCGCATGTATGTGGGTATTGTAGATGGTGTACATATGAACTTCATCTGGTGCTCCAGTGGTGAGAAGATATGCTTCCAACCCAAAGGCCTGGAGTTTGAATCTATCATTTGCTCTGTGGGAGAAATAAGGGGAATCTTCTCCAGCATGATTGACTGCCTCTGAAATGGCGCATGAGAGTCAGTTATAGGCCATTTCCAATTCAGTAGTACATCGCAACATAACAATCTTCATTTGTTAGCTACTTCAGTTGTTTCATATTTTAGCTATTATGAATAATTATGCTAAGAACACTGGTATACTTGTAGATACCTGACTTGCTACTTTCTGATATATACCTAGATATAAAAGTACTGAGTTATGCTGTAATTCTATATTTAACCTTTTTTTAGGATTCTTCAAATGCTTTTACACAGGGACTATGTCATTTCATATTAACTCTTTTAAATGTATTACTATTTCAATTCTCTGCATCCTTGCCTGTAGATTTGTTTTAAAAAGTTGTCCCCATGCTTTCACATCTTTAATATGCCCTTGTGAGAAATGGGATCACAAATTCCTCATCAGTGGTTCATTGTGTGTTCCCCTCGACCCCATTTTACTGTTTTATTACCTTTGGAGTTGACAATAACAGAAATTCAGCTTGAACTGGCTTAAACAGAAAGGAAGAGTTATTTGAAAACATACAAGTTTGCTTTATAGGATTCAAGGACAGAAATAAAGCTGGTTCTCAGAAACCGTCGGAAATAAGCCATCAAGTCTATCTTTCATATTTGCTTCTCACTGCTACTTTTCTTCATTTGTCATCTGCAGACAAGCTATTTTCCAGTACAAAAGCAGAAAAATAGCTGCCACCAAGGTCTCTTGCATTTATATGTCATCTATCAAACCAAGAACCAGAACCTTCTACTCCAAATTTACATTCCTAGGGATTGTCATTGACTTACCCTGGATCAGCTTCCTAATTTTGAGATAGTTAAATAGCTAAAGTCAGGGAGAGAAGCAATAGAATCATGGATAGGTCTTTTCTGAGGGGTCAGTAAATGTGCCTAGGAAGCAGTGTAACATTTTTATGAGACCATAGGTTGACTTTACAATGATACCTATACAAAGATGGGTTGACATAGATATCTTCTATAACTGGATTGTAAATATCTAGGTTTTATCATCTACATCTTCTTAAATGTCTTGCATTTAGTATGTGCCCTATAAATCTTTATTTGATTTATATAGTCTGCCTCTGCTTTTATACTTAGGGAAAATAGTGACCAATATCACAAATATAATGAATAAAAATATATTGTAGTAGCCAAGTTTCATAGAGAGAGATCTACCTGTGCTCACAGCTGAAAAAAGGCAATCTTGATTTAATAACTGTATTCTGAAAGTTCCTTTTACACACACACACACACACACACACACACACACACACACACGGAAAGTCCATTTTCAGATTCATAGCGTTAAAATACTGAATATTTTGCTTAGAGCATTTGCAACCATAATCAAATCACTCACCTTTCTTTGCTCATTACTTTTCCATCACAATAAAATGGTCGTTATATTAATATAACTTCACAACTCTGTGATTAACATTATAACAGATCAATCATGTAAAGCACTTGGCAGGCTATAAGCATCCAATGAATGTCATCCAGTGTTATAATTGCCATTGAGTACTTTAGTGAATCAACTTAGGTGTCAAAAACAAAAAGTCAACAGAGTTATAATTTTTGTTTAATTAGATTGACTATTTTAAAGCCTTAATAGAAGTGTTCATTTTATGAGACATTTGTAATGATTATAGACAACTGTGAAAGTTCCAACATGATCACTTTTCAAAGTACCTTCTAAATTTTAGGACTGAACTTACCAATTGAACTTCTTTTTTAAAAAAAATCATGATATTCACTATAAAAGTTAAATTTGAACTTTCAATTGTGTTGTTACAAGCCATCAAGTCACTTGCAACTCATAGTGACCCTAAGTACAAGAGCTCTAAACCCTTCATTACCTTCCACACACATACCCCCAATACTCCAGATACTGTATCATTCCATCATATCCAGAGTGTTTCTCTCTTGTGCTGTCCCTCCACTCTTTAAAATAGGATGTCCTTCTTCAACAACTGGTCCCTCCTTGCAACATGTCAAACGTATGTGAGATGGCGCTTCAAAACCCTTGCTTCGATGGAACAACCTGGTTTCACCTTTCCAGTAAACACATGTTTGTTCTCTTAGCAGTCCATGCTTTTCTTCAGCACCCCAACTCAAAGGCATCGATTCTTCTCCTTATAATCTTTAGTCATTGTCCTGCTCTCAGATGCATAGCAAGCAATTGCGAAGACCATGGTCTGGATCAGGCTAACCTTATTCTCTAGAATGATATTGTTGCTCTTCAGTATTCTAGAGAGGTCCCTGGCTACAGAAGATTTTCTCAATGAACTTGGTCTTTTGGTTTCTTAACTACTAGAACCAAGAGTGTTGATTGTGGAGCCAAGCAAGCTGAAATTGTTAACAAGCTCATTTTCTTCTCCATCTAGCATGATGCTGCAAATTGGCCCAGTGGTGAGTATTTTTGTTTTCTTGATGTTGAGCTTCAATTCATATTGAAGGTTGCAGTCCTTGGCCATCTGTAGCAAATGCCTCAGATCATCCTTATTTTAAGCAAGCAGATTGTGTAATCTACATAAAGCACATTGTTGATGAGCTTTTTTTCCAATGCTGATGCCTCATTCCTCATCATAAAGTTCAGCTTCCCAAATGATCTGAGTTCTGCATATAGAAAAGAAACGGAGGTAGGTTGCGTCCCTGGTGTACATATTTCTTTATTTTGAACATGCAGTGCTTCCTATACTGGAAATTGACGCTCTAAATTAACTAAATCAACTTTATTTTTAAAGAAACACAATTTGGGTAGGTTTTTTTTTATGCAAGTTTGCTGAGATTGACTAGATTTTGTAATTTTTTAACACTGTTTTGCTGTTGATGTTTAGGTTTATTTTTCTTCTTTTTCATTTTTACACAAATGTCTGTTTGGGGACAGTTTATACTAGGGTACACTGTATCATCCATGAACTCATTTTCTATAAGGCGTGCTTCTTAGCTGAAAATACAGAAAGAGATCAATAGGAGAAACTGTAACTTTTACAAGGAAGATATTTTTATGATTCATCTCTCCCTTTTTCTTTTAACAAAAACTATTCTAAAAAGCTATTTGGAGAGTTTTATTCTCAGTGCACCAAAATAAAGTACACTTCAAGAAAGTTACTCTTCCTTTCACAATCATTGTATTTCCTGGAATACTTTTAATAATTCTTCAACTTCTTAATGACAAAAATGACATTCAGACACCACTATGCTAACATGTTATTTACATATGTTTCTTATTTTAATAACCACATATATTCTGTTCATTTTTGCTAAAATATCTCTGCATAAAATGTTTCATCCATTGCTATTTGGTTCAGTGGACAGTTATCTGTCTAACTAAACTACTGCATGTGGTATGTAGCATGGTACTACATATGATTAAGCAATTAAAAGCTTTATATCTTTAGGAAATGGGAAGTTAATTGTATATGACACCTGGCTTTAAATGGGAAAAAAAAGACAATTAACAAAATAAATATTTTCATTGAGGCTCGTCTAACTACTAGCATTAAGAGTAAGCTTTGGAATGAAATAGGCATAAGCAAGGCCTGGTATAATTGGTTTGTAACAATAAAATCAAAGAAAAGAGACTGCACTTTTTCACAACTTTCAATTATTTTCCCACTATATTTACTATAGGTACTTGGTTTTCTGACTACTTATCCTTCATCCCTGTTCCCAACTTTTGTATTCTAGTCACCAATTATTATTACTATTAATGAAACTTGGTTGCATGTCTGTTTGTTTTCTGAAGGTAAAAGTTGGTAGAATTCATCTATTTCCTACTCTTTGGCACTGTTTTTTGGCACATATATTTGAATGATAGTAGTATTCACCTGATAGCATCGTATGTGTATTGAAATTATCCTGTCACTCACAGCATTGTATTTCAAGATGAACATAGAAATGACCTTAGGGGTATTATAGCTAATGTTAGATGGATCCTGGCAAAAAGCATAGAGAACCAGAAGAATGCCT
>NW_006400049.1:1049381-1050633 GCF_000299155.1 Elephantulus edwardii | reverse complement strand
ATGTCCAAAGTATGTTAGACAAAGATTCACAATTTTTCCCTCCAAGGAAAAACTTGTTTGACCTTCTCCAAGACAGAGCTGTTTGTCCTCTTGGAAGTTTCTGGTAAGTTCATTACTATTCTACAGCACCATGACTCAGAGGGATAAATTATTCTTCATCACCTTAATTCACTGTCCAGCTCTCAGATGAATACCAAGCATTGAGAAGACCATGGCCTGGATCAGGAAAACTTTAGTCTCTAGACTAACATCACTGCTCTTTAGCCTCTAGAGATATTCTTTGGAGCAAAGATTCCCAAAGAAACTCATCTTGTGATTTCCTGATTGCTGGTGCTGAGGCTGTTGATTGTGGACCCAAGCAAGAAGAAATCATTAATAACCTCATTCCCCCCCACCCCCATCTATCATGTTTCTGTAGCTTTCAATATGGATTAAAGCTCAACATCAAGACAAATTTTCTCACCACTGGGCCAATTGACAGCACCACGAAGGGTAGAGAAGACATTGAGGTTGTTAACAATTACAGCTTGTTCAGCTCCACAAACAAAACTCGTGGTGCCAGAAGTCAGGGAACCAAAACATGAATTGCATTAGGTAAACTTGTTGTCAAGGACTTTTCCAGAGTACTGAGAAGCAACAATGTCAGTCTAGAGAACAAGGTACACCTGGTCCAGTTCATGGTCTTTGCAATTACTTGCTATGCATCAGAGAGTTGGACAATGACTAAGGATAATAGAAGCAGGATCAGTGATTTGAGTTGTGGTGCTGGAGAAGAGTCTTGAACATACCATGGATTGCCAAGGGAACAAATAAATAGATCTGTCTTGGAAAGGGTAAAACTAAGTTTCTCCTTGGAGGCTAGGATTTTGGAGCTCTGTCTCATATACTTTGGGCATGCGGCCAGAAGAAATTGATCCTTGGAGAAGGACATCATGGTCAGAAGTGTGGAGAAGGACATCATGGTCAGCACAGGAGAGGAAGATGCGAGATAAGATAGACTGATACAGTGACTAGGACAATGGTGGTAGGTGTGTCAAAGCCAAGGAGATTAGCTCAGCATAGGGCTGGCTACAGAGCTGTTATGTATAAGGTCACTATGAGCCACAGCTAATTTGACGGGACATAACAACAAAAAACGTTCTCTGTTTGTTGGCCTGGTGGTGAAGATCTTGATTTTCTTGATGTTGAGATGCTATCCATATTGAAGTATTTGACCTTCTGTAGCAAATTATTTAACTCCTCCTCAGTTTGG
>NW_006400049.1:1046004-1048216 GCF_000299155.1 Elephantulus edwardii | reverse complement strand
AATCCTCCCGCACCCCTCCCACCACCCTGAGTACACTCCACTATGCAACCTTAATCAGTTATCCTTTTAACCTCAATGTAACAGTTTTATGAAGTATCTGGTCTTTTGTGGTATTTCACTCAACAAAGTTGCCTCTAGACTTCTCCATGCTTGTCATAAGTTAGGAATTTTGTAGTCCTGTATAATATTCTATTCATTGTGTGAATAAGTCAAAGTTTATAGACATATTCACTTGTTGGTAGAAATGAGGAGGTTTGCCTCCATTTTCTTGCTATTGTGAATAACACTGCTATGTGTGCTGCAATCCCAAATGGATGCTGATAAAAATTCTCCAGCTCTTTCCCAGCAGAAAGATGGACAACCTCCTTTTGTGATATTTATAGAAATTAAAAAATCTGCTGGAGAGTCAACTATAAATTGGTTCCAACTTGAAATGACACAACAATAAATATCTCTGATTGCTGTTCAACTTTTATTTACATTTGGTATATCCCAAGCAGTGGAATATTTTGGTCATCTGGGATTTCAATATTCAGCTTTTAGAGTAAAAGCCCAACTGTTTTCCATGAGATTGTGTCATGTTTTATAGTCTCAACAGCAGTGCATGAGAATCCCAATCTCTCTACATCCGGTCTAATACTTATTGCTTGATGCCCTGTAAAAATTTGCTGCTGTTTACTGTGGTAAAATGGTTTGGGTTGTTTGGTGTTTTTTTTTTTTAGTGGTTTTGATTTACATTTCTTTGATTTCAGATGACTTTGAACATTTTTTCATGTGTTTGCTGTTGATGTGACATTTTCCTCTACTTCCTCCACCCCAGTGCACTTTGCAATGCTCCTCTTATTATGGACTGTTGTCCTACAAGTAATACCTAGTCATATACTTCTTTTAAACAGTTCTTTCCTTTATCTTTTCCCAAAAAGTGTTAATTGTCTACTTCATCTTTTCCTAGTTTCCTCCCAACCACCCATGTCAGTCCTGTTTTATAATAATGGTGTTATGCAGTATTTATCCTTTTGTGACTGAGATATTTCACTCAGCATAATGTCCTCCAGGGTCTTCTATGTTGTATACTGTTTTGCAAGTTCTTTGCTTTTCAGTGTTGCATAGTATTCTGTTGTGTGAATATGCCATATTTTTCCTATCCATTTGTTTGTTGATGGTCATGTGGGTTGCTTCTATCTCTTTGCTATTTTGAATAACACAGAAATAAACATGAGTGTGCCTACATTTGCTTGGGTGGCTGCTTTTATTTCTTTAGTGTATATTCCCACTGGTGGAATCTCTGGGTCAAATGATATTTCTAACTTTTTGAGAAAGCGCTGGACCTCCTTCCATAGTGGTTATACTATTTCACTCCCTCACCAGCAGTGAATAAGGGTTTCAATCTCTCCACAACCTCTCCAACATTTGTTGTTTGCTAATCTGTTGCACTTTACTATTTTACTGGGTTAAGATTATAGCTCATAGTTGTTTTGATATGCATTTTGCTGATAGAGAAGGATTTTTAACATTTCTTCATGTGTCTATTTTCCATCTGAATGCCTTCTTTGGTGAAGTGTCTATTCATATCCTGTGTTCATTTTGTGATTGGGCTATTCACCTTTTTCTTGTTGAGGTGTTGCTCTATTCTATAAATTTTCTATATGAGCCCCTTATCAGATATGCCATTAGGTTTCCTTTTTACCCTGTTGAGAAGTTATTTGATGTGCATAGAGATTTGATTCTTAAAAGTTCCATTCATCTATTTTGTTCTCTCCTGGTTGTAAACTGTTCATGATGCTTGGAAGACTGTTCATACTGAGGATTAGGGCTTCTAGAGTTCTTCCAAGCTTTTCTCTGATGAAGTTTACAGTCTTTGGTTTTAAATCAAATGACTAGGAGTAAAACTATGAGGAATTTGTAAAGATTCTTTTTATGTCATTTGTTTATTTTGTATTAGGGTTATTAGTCTTTTTCATTTGAAGTTTGTTGTAATTTTTGTTGTTGTGGTTGTTATGTGCCATTGAGTCACCTTGTGACTCATAGTGATCCTATGTACAACAAGCCCTAAACCCTGCTGTATCCCTTACCGATCTCATTGTCTCTGACACACCTATTCCCATTACCCCAATGAGTGAATTAATCCATCTCATCGAGGGTCTTCCTCTGCTGCGTTGTCCCTCCACCCTCCTAAGCATGATGACCCTCTCCAGGGACAGATCCTGCCTTG
>NW_006400049.1:1039868-1044892 GCF_000299155.1 Elephantulus edwardii | reverse complement strand
GAGAAGACCCTGAACACAGAATTGCTTACAACAATACATTTTGTGTTTGCTGGTACCAAGGGTGTTGATTGTGGGTCTAAGTAAGATAAAATTGTTGACAATGTCAATCTTTTACCCATCTATCATGATGATTTCTATTGGTCTATGTTGAAATACAGTACACATTGATGGCTGTCATATGTGATCCTCTGTATTAGTATCTCCAAGTCCTCATCACTTTTAGCAAACAAGATTGTGTCATTTGTGTATTGTAGGTTGTCAATAAGTCTTCCACTGATCATGCTGCTAAATTTTTCTTAAATCTATAATCATTAAATCCAGATACTCAATTGATTTTCTCAGCATAAAATCCTGACACACACCTTTCTTAATATTAAACCATGTTGTGTTTCCTTACCCTATTTGGACCACAGTTTATAGGTCTATGTATAGGTTTCATATGAGTATAATTTATTTTTCTGATATTCCAATTCTACTAATTTTAGCAATAATTTTTTATGATCCACACAGTCAAATGACTTTGTATAGTCAATGGAGAGAGAAGAAAGGCATTCCCCTTTGAAACAAGGACTAGACAAGGATGTCCACTATCACATATCATAATATAGTATTGGAAATATCAGCAACAGCACTAAGGCAAGACAAGGAAATAAAAGATACATAAATAGGCAAAGATAAGATAAAATTACCTCTATATGCAGATGATATGATAATGTACTTAGAAAACTCTAAAGATTCAGTAAAAAAATATTGGACATAATCAATTCAGCAGAGTAACTGGGTACAAGATCAATGTTCAAAATTAAGTTGAATTTCTCCACAGTGACAAAGAGAATATAGAAATTGAGCTAAGAAATGAAATATAAATTACAATAATCACAAGATTAAATAATTGAGAATAAATATAACAAAAGACATTAAAGACCTATTCAAATAAAACTGGAAAACATTACTACAAGAACCAAAAAGAAACCTTGAGAAACAGAAGAATATGTCATACTCATGGATAGGAAGACTCAGTATCATGAAAATGAGAGTTCTACCAAAGGCAAAGGCAATCTACAAGTTCATAGCAATCCCAGTACAGATACCAATTTAATGCTTCAAAGGTAAGGAAGAGGTTATTTCCAATTTTATCTGGAATGAAAAGAGGCCCCAAACCAGCAAAATACTTTTGAAAAAGAGAAACAAGGTAGAAAGCATCATATTTAGTGATCTCAAATCCTACTACAGAGCCATGGTGATTAAGACAACATCGCATTGATACAGCAACAGACACATAGATCAATGGAACAGAATTAAGAACCCATAAATCAGCTCAACTACCTATGGTCAATTGATCTTTGACAAATACACAACATCAGTTATGTGGAGAAATGACAATCTCTTTAACAAATGGTGTTGGTAAAATTGGAAAACCATCTGCAAAAAACAAGCAAGATCCACACCTCACTCTGTTGTTGTTGTTGTTATGTACCATTGAGTCAATTACGACTCATAGTGACCCTATGTACACGAGCCCTAAACACCATTCTAACCTATGCCAACCTAGCAGTCTCAAACACACTCATTCTCACCACTCCTCTTACAGAATCAATCCATCTCATCAAGGGTCTTCCTCTCCTGCACCGTCCCTCCACTCTTCCAAATATGATGTCCCTCTCCAAGGACCAGTCCCTCCTTGCAACATGCCCAAAGTATGTTAGACAAAACTTCAGAATCCTTGACTCCAAAGAGCAGCCTGGCTTCACCCTCTCCAGGACAAACCTGTTCTCTTAACAGTCCATGGAATATTCAACACTCTTTTCCAGCACCACAGCTTAACAGCATCAATCCTCGTTCTATCACCCCTATTCACTGTCCAACTCTCCGATGTACAGCACATAATTGCCAACACTATGGCCTGGATCAGGCTCACCTTAGACAAAAAAACAAACAAGCAAAAACCCCGCAACCCAAAAAACCTACCTCAAAGTGGATCAGTGAACTAGAAGTAAAATCAACGATGATAAAATTCATCACAGAAAATCTAGGAAGAACTATAGATACCCTAATCCATAGCATGGACAGTCTTTCAAGCATCATGAAAAATCTGAAACCAGAAGAGAGTAAAATATATGACTGGGATCTTCTAAGAATTAAATTCCTATGCACATCCCAAACTTCTCCAACAGGCTGAGAAGGAAACCCACAGACTCGGAAAAATATTTGGCAATGGCAAATATATGATAAAAGACTCATATCTAAAACTTATAGAATAAACCAGCTCCTCAACATGAAAAAAGCCTACAGACCCAATCACAAAATGAGCATAGGACATTCAGATAGCAAATAAATACATGAAGACATGTTCAAAATTCCTCGCTATCAGAGAGCTACAAATTAAAACAACTATGAGATATTATCTCATTTCAGCAACAATTGCAGTATTCAATAAAGCAGCAAACAACAAATGCTGGTTAGGTTGTAGAGCAATGATAGTTTTTATTCAGTGCTGATGGGAATGTAAAATGGTACAGCCACTATGGAAGATGGTCTAGTGTTTTCTGAGAAAGTTGAAAATAGAAATATTATTTGACCCAGCAATTCTACTACTGCTAATATATCCTAAAGAAACCAGAGCCACCATTCAAATAGATATAGGAACACGGATATATTTATTGATGCATTATTCACAATAACATAACAAAGAAAATGGAAGCAACTCAAGTGCCCATTAACAAATAAATGGATAGAAAAATACATTATATTCACACAATGGAATATTACACCACACTCAAAAACAATGTACTCATCAAACAATACCCAACATGGGAGAGCCTGGAGGATAATATAATGAGTAAAATATCTCAGTTACAAAAGGACAGATACTGCACAACACCACTGTTATAAAATAAGACAGATATGTGTGATATAGGGGAGAAAATGGGAAAAGAGATAATAGATAATGAACACTACATTTGATCAGATGAGGGGAAGAACAGTCTGAAAGGAATATTTTATTAGGAATTATATGTATGACAGCAGAAACAATGGGTACAAAGTGAGGAGGGCTCGGGCAATAGAGAAGAGGCAAGAAAATATATAATAATTGAAAAAAATTAGAAAAAAAAGAAATTTTGTGTCCTCTTTTGACTATGTAGGATATATTAAATGTTCCTTGCCAACAAACAATTCAGATGCGTTAATTATTCTTTGATCTTACTCTTTGTCCAACTTTTGCATGCATATGAGGAAATGGAAAATACAAAAATATCTCACATTTAAATTGACATTCTTGCTCTTCAGTACTTTAAGGAGTTCCTTGGCATAAGATTTTTACAGCTTGCTCAGCTCCACAATCAACACTTTTGGCACCAACTGTTAGGAAATTAAAATACAAATTTCAGTACCTAAGTCTGCTATCAAGGACCCAGAGTACTGAGAAGCAATGATATCAGTCTAGAGTCCAAGATGTGCCTGATCCAGTCCCTGATCATTGCAATTACTTGCTATGCATCAGAAAGGTGGACAACGACTAAGGATAACAGAAGAAGAATTGATACCTTTGGGTTATGGTGCTGTAGAAGAGTCTTGAACATACCATGGACCATCAAGAAAACAAATACATCTATCCTAGAAAGGGTGAAACCAAGTTTCTCCTTGGAGGCTAGTATTTTGAAATTCCATCTCACAAACTTTTGTCATGTGGCCAGGAGGAACCAATCCTCAGAAAAGGATATCATGCTTGGAAGGGTGGAGGGATATTGCAGGAGAGGAAGATCCTGGATGAGATGGATTGATACAATACAGTAACTAGTGCAATGGGGATAGGTGTAAACTGAGTCAATGAGTTTTGTTCAGGACAAGATAGACTTCAGAGGTATTGTACATATGGTTGCTGTAAGTGGCAAGAGACTTGATGGCACATAGAAATAACAACCAAAGAATAAACAGGTCTGTCCTAAAGAGGATGAAACTAGGTTGCTCTTCAGAGGCAAAATATTTTAAATCCTCTCTCAGACATTTTGGTAGTTGAAGAAGAATATCGTGCTTGGAAAGGTAGAAGGTCAGTGCAGGAGAGTCAAACCCTAGATGAGTTGATTGACACAGTGACTGTGGCAGGGGGTCAGATGTTTCATATATTGTATTAGCTTAGGATAGGACAAGAATCAGAGCCATTGTTTATGAGTTATAGTTGGATCAATGGCACATAACCACAACCACCACTCAATAAAATGTCTTAATAATTAATAAAACAAGTAAATATATTTTTTATTTTCTCTGCTTTAAACCAAGAACTGATTGGTGGATAATAATATCCATTGTTCCCTTTCTTCTGAATCTAATTGATTAAAAATAATTGATAGGACTTAAAAACACAAATTTAAAAAGTGATTGATCCTGCATACTGCATAGGATTCCATTACATGAATATACCACAATTTCTCAATCCACTCATTTGTGGTTGGACTTCTGGGCTGTTTCAATGTTCTTGAAATGGTGAATAATGCTGCTATGAACACTGGTGTACAAGTTTCTGTTTGAGCCTCAGTTCTCATTTTCTTGGGATATATTCCAATCAATGGAATAAGCTAGGTCATATGGGAATTTCTATATTCAGCTTTTTTGTACAAGTTTACCAACAATGTCAAAGATTCCTATCTCACCACATCCTCTCCAATATTTATTGCTTGCTGTAATAATTTACTTGTAGGAGCAATAATTTTCTAAATTACTACCTAACTTGGGTGGGACTGGAAAGTATTATGCTGAGTGAACTAACTCAGTCTCACAAGGACAAATACTGTATAAAACCATTATTGTAGAGTGAGATGATTATCCAAGGTGGGGGAACGGTGTAAATAGAGGGGTGAGGATGGAAGGGATAGGATGTTAATCATAGGGTTATGCAATTTGATGGCTGTGTGGAGTGAAGAAAATGGGAAGGATCTCTTGTGAAAAGCAATGTAATCAAAATTTGTAAAGAATTCAGATTAATAGGAAAAAAGTAAAAGAAAAAACACATTTAAAATAGAAATAAA
>NW_006400049.1:1038522-1039768 GCF_000299155.1 Elephantulus edwardii | reverse complement strand
AAAGTTAAATTTTTAAAAATAAATGATAAAAAACAAGGCAAAATCATGCCTTTGTTTGCCCCACTTTTGCAAGAAGAGCAAAAGGACTGTCAGGTTTGTGAAACCTATTACACTTGATCTAATTTTCTCATCACTCTTTTTCAGAAGACAAAAAAATGATGCATTTAAATTATACTATTGACAAAGATAATGAATATGCCATAGGCTGCCAGAAGAATGATCAATCTGTCTTGGTAGAATTACAGCTTAAGCACTCCTATAAGTAAAGATGGAAGGATTTCTTCTCACTGACTTTGGACATGTTATCAAGAGCAATCAATTCCTACGGAAGGATATTATGCCTGGTATAGTTGTGGGTTAGCAAAAGAAGAGCAAGACTTTCAATAATATGGACTAATCTAGTAACTGAAACTCTGTATTAAACAAATAGTGTTAAATTTGAGGATGGTACAGAACTGTGCAGTGATTTTCTTCTGCTGATTTTTCAGAAACTGATTATTGGGATCATTCTTTACAGGTGTTTCAGTAACTTCAAACCTCCAGCATTTTAAGTTAGTAGCCAAAAGTGCTGGCTATTTATATCATGGCATATTTGAAAAACTATAGTTCTTTTTACCTGAGGTCAAACTGTAAAGCCTACACTGTATCTGTGGCATACTTTTAAAAACTATTAAGAGTCACTTCCTTTAATTCACCATACTAAAATAATTCCTAGTTTTAGTATCACTTAAATTTATCTTCCTATCATTTGAATTTCATCATCAGTCTTCCTATTAGATGTAAAATTATCACGTATTATATTAAAAATAGTAAGAAAATGTGTATATATCCATACGTTTATTTATAAGAAATTAATTTGTGTTATTTCAATTTTAAGAAAAAATTAAGTCATATAACTGAGTGTAAGTAAGACAATAAGTGTAAGTAAGGAACATTAGACAATCTCTATTGAAGAAAAAAGATTAGTTAAAGTGTATTTAACAAAGATTAGGGATTAATTTTCTTTTTCAAATCTCTTTAACAATGAGATAAAGAATAATTTAGTTGGTATAATTTAGCTATTGGGTTTATTGGATAAAATTACTGTACCAATCTATTTGAATATTCTTTAAGTTTTATTAGGATCATTATCTCTTTAGTGACAATTATTAGAGTGATGATAAAGTACTATACTGTAAAGTATTTAAATGTTTTCTAATAATAGGTTTTTGTGACTATTATTGGATTATTAATAGAATAAAAATAA
>NW_006400049.1:1025259-1038422 GCF_000299155.1 Elephantulus edwardii | reverse complement strand
TAATAGAATAAAAATAAAATATAAGGTCATTTGAAAAAAGAATGAACTTTAACAATGAAGAGACACTATTTTTGAGGACTTGAAATGTCCATTGACTTCAGAAAACATCAAAATTCTATTTAGGCTTAACATGTCTCACCATGAAAACCACAATATTGAATGTCTCAATAGCACTGATATTCAAATTACATACTATGAAGCACTAATTTGAAGGAGAATTTGTGATTGATGGATGTAAAAAGCACCACATTTCCATAATGTCCAAGTATTTTTACTAGGGAGAAGAAATGTTTAGCAAGTATTATGCTGTGCTAATTTTAAAATAAAATAAATCTAAACTTAGTACTCTAAACGTCGTTACGCATTTAAAAAAAAAAAACAACATCAGAAAATAAAAAAGTAGCATTTTTCAATATGTGTGTAAATTTCTCTAACTTGTTTTGTGAAAGTATATGTGTGAGTATAACAGAAAGAGAAAAGAACACAGCCCAAATATATTGGTTTATGTATATATACATGAGGTGAATACTTAGAGGACATCCAAATAGTATAACTTTTTGGCTAAGCCATTTGTCAGAATATGCTCTTCTTAGGTAGATGAAATATAGCTTTTTTTTGAAAGATAGACTTTGGAATCAGAAAAAAATGGGCCCTTGATATACTACATGGCATTATTAAGATTCCTATGGAGAACAAAACAGGAGACAAGTATAAGCTCTGAGAAAAAGACTTTAAAAAATTCTCTTATTGAAATCTATATACACTAATTTTGGGAGTAGCCATTTGTTATGCATTGATAGATTTTCAAAGAGTTATTCATTACCTCTATTTCAAAGTGAATGATCACTCATTCACAACACAATTTCTAGAAAGTAAGTGACAGAGAATGATTCTGGCACATGAATATTCAAAATTTCTTTTTTATGTTTATAATTGAATTGTAAAGTTGACTATAGTGTAAACCATATATTATTTTTGTTATTATCATATATTATTGACTTTCAACAGAGTTCTAACTGACCTTCCAGCAGGTTTTCAGAAGCAGTATATTGTACAGGGCACAATTGCCCATCTTTCTTTGTCAGGACAGCTAGGATTTGAAGAGCATGTCACTAGGCTGACAAGGAAATTTCAAACCACTAGGCCATCAAAAATCCCTTTAAACAAGCAAACAAACAAACAAAAACCCAACATATTTTCCTCCTAAAGTTGTTTTTAGGATATATATCTCTTTCTCTCTCTTTCTCTCTCTATCTCTATCATTTCTATCTTTATCTCTATCTATACACACTCCCCACACACATACACCCCCCCCACCCCCTCACCTAACATTCAATACTTGCTTAACTTCAGTTTTCCCCTGTGTTAACTGGAATAAGAGTTGCCCCATGCATGTTTGGTTTTTGAGGATTAAATTCATGTGGTGATCAATAGTCAGAAATTAATAAATTGGGGGGAAAATCACTATCCTCCAGGGGTTTATATTCTGATGGATAGTGAATAAAATGCCCTTAGCATTTTGTGGGCCACAGTTTCTGTGCTGCATATTTTTATCTCTATCATCCCTGAATTTAAAGCTCTTCTCATTTCCTTTTTAGCCCTTTTTGAAGTGCCTTTGACACCCATAATTTTGAAAGTAATCTATGCTTTTAATGGGGCAACTTAAATTTTTCCCTATTTTTATCATTACTCAATTCCAAAACGCTCTTCTATAATTTAGATATCTGTGAAAGCAGCACCTTACTTTCTGCTGATGTTGGAGAAGCAAGCTAAATATGACATAGATTTTAGAGTCAAAAATATAAACAAGTCTGCCTTGAAGGAAGTATAACCAGGGTGCTCTTAGAGGAAGCACGGATGGTGAAACTTCATCTAACATACTTTGGGAATGTTGTAAAGAGTGGCCAGTCCTTGCAAAAAGATATTATGGCAGGAAAGGTGGAGGATCAGAGAAAGAAAGACCCTTAACAAGATGGTTAACATAAAAGCTGTAACAACAGGCTTGAGGATATCAAAGATGACCAAATGGGGTAGAATAAGGCAAAGTTAAAATCTGTTGTTTATAGGGTCACTATGAATTGTAGTCACCTCAACATCTGTTGCTGTGTACCATAAAGTTGGAATTGACCCATAGCTGACTGTCCAGTAGGTTTTCAGAGGCATTTAATCACACAGGAGGAGATAGATTGTTCGCCTTTGTTCTGAGGAGAAGCTGGTAGACTCGAATCATATGCCTTCTGGATTACAGCACAGGAGCAACAAATCATAGTTCCAAATCATGTTTCAGAAATCTAGTGCTGCTATAACAACAATAACAATACCCAACAAAACCACAAGCATATTGCTTTAACTAATTATTCTTACATAGTTTGAGAAGCTAAAAATTCAAGTGCAGAACACAACTCCTAGAAGAGTTTTTGGTTTTCATTCTCAAGTATAGTTTTTGTTTCCTTTTGATATTTTGGAGTTTGACGTCCCTTGGAGACCTCCAAGTGGCTTGGCATCAATCTTCCCCTAGTTTTACACTGTCCACAGTGCAGGGACCTTGACTCCAAAGGGCATATTCCAATCTTAGCTCTTCATTCTTAGTGACACTCAACACAGTGGTCCCTCTCTGTTCTCAGTGCTTTTGTATTTTTATCTCAGTAAGAATTTACTCAAGATATAATCAAACCTTGTAGTTGTATATTGCCTAATTAACATAAGTGACACTAACCCTACATTATTAACATTATAATATTGTTGTTATGTAGAAGCAAGAGTGGGATCCACTTCCAAAATGGCTTGCCTCCAGCAACTCTATGAACAGTGCTCAGGCCTTTTGTTCATAGGGTCGCTATGAGTCTTCTAGGACTCGAGGGCACCTAACAACAATAACAACGACAACATAGAAAGAGCTGCATTGGCCTAGTGGACAGAAAGTTATGCTACTATGCCCAAGGTGGGTGGTTTTAATCTGCAGCCCTCAAGCCTGATTAAAATTGTTGTATTGTTTTGTTTTTTTGTCAAATACTCTCCTAGGTGGAATAGTACTTGTCTGTACACTACCGTAGAGGTAAGTCTTGGTTGCTGTGATGCTGAACACTGTGATACTAATGTGCCAAATGTGATAATGGTTACCCGTGGTGGACAGTGTTTGGTGGAGCTTCCTGATTAAAATAAGCTTGGAAGCAAGGGTGGCATCCACTTCCAAAATGGCTTGCCTGGGTAAACTCTATGAACAGTGCTCATGTCTTTTGTTCATAGGGTTGCTATGAGTCGTCTACGACTCAATGGCACCTAACAACAACAACAACAACACCATGTACTATTGCAAGGAGGTACCAGTCCCTGAAGAGGGACATCATGCTTGGGAGGGTAGAGGGACAGTTCAGGTGGGGAAGGTGGATTGATTCAGTGACTGGAATAATGGAGTGGGTGTGTTAGAGACAATGAGACAGGCACAGGACAGAGCAGGGTTTAGGGCTGTTGTTCATAGGGTCTCTATGAGTCGCAGGCGACTGGACGGCACATTAACAACACAACAACATGGACTGTTGAGTCAAAACCGACTTACTGATAACATCCTCCAAACCCCAGGGGGGTTTCAGAGGTAGTACTTGCAAGGCAGGAGATTACCTTCACACCAGCTGGTGGATTTGAACTACATGCCTTTGAGTTGGCAGTGCAGCTCCTTTCCACTAGTCCATCAGAGCTCCCAATTTACATTTTAGTGGTTAGGATTTAAAATACCCAGGAGAATTATATCAGAGTATACCAGAAGGGTATAATCATGATCTAGTCAGTCTAAGGGAGTAGGTAAGGGTAAAGGAACATGTGGAAAATGTCCAGAGTGCAATAAGGTTGTCAGGTGTCCTGTGTTTTATGTTCTGGGAGAGGAAGTTATCAGGCTTACTTGCAGATACTGCTTCCTGTGCTTTATGTTCAGCAGTGTGTTCAAGGGAAACAGTCATTAGACTTTCTTGCAGATAGTGTGTCCTGTGCTTTAAATAATATTCTGTTCTTTGTGCTATGGTAACTTGATTGTAAATTTTTAGTTCAAACTAACAGCTTGCTAATCAATAGACCTTATAAAAGCATGTAGTAAGTGTAGTAAAAAAATGACAAAATATATTTGGGCCACTCCCATCATGATAATCAATATAATTACCATTGTATTCACAATTGGAACATAACAATTTAGATATTATTAAGCAAACTGAAGTAATAACAACATGCTTAACATGCAGATTTGATCAAATGTATGAAAATAAATTCCAACCAGGATTAAGGCCTTTGAATCTTCCTTAGTTAAAGTACAGATATTTTTCTTTGAATTCTTGTTGTTGTTATGTGCCATCCAGTGAACTGCTACTCATAGCAACCCTATGTACAAAAGTCCTGAACGCTGCTCTATCCTGTGCCAATTTCTCCGTATCCGACACACTCATTCCCACCAGCCCAATTGCAGAATTGATTCATCTCATCAAAGGCCTTCCTCTCCTTCATCGCTCCTCCACTCTCCAAACCTGATGACTCTCTCCAGGGATCAGTCTCTCCTTGCAATATGCCCAAAGTATATCAGATGAAGCTTCAGAATCCTTGACTCCAAGGAGCATTTTGGCTTCACCCTCTCTAGGACAAACCTGTTTGTTCTCCTAGCAGTCCATGGTATATTCAACACTCTTCTCCAGCACCACAGCTCAAAGGCATCAATTCTCCTTCTATCATCCCTAGTCACTGTCCAATTCTCTGATGCATAGCATGTAATTGTGAATACTATAGCCTGGATCAGGTGCACCTTAGTCTCTAGCCTGATGTTGTTGCTCTTCAGTACTCTTGAGAGGTCCTTCATAGCTGACTTTCCCAGTGTAATTCGTCTCTTGATTTCCTGGCTGCTGCTACCAAGAGTGTTGACTGTGGAGCCAAGTAAACTTAAACTGTTATCTCAATTTCTTCACCATCCATACTGATGCTGTCAATTGGCCCAGTGGTGAGAATATTTGTTTTCTTGATATTGAGCTTCAATCCATATTGAAGACTGCAGTCCTTAACCTTCTGCAGCAAGCGCTTCAGGTCCTCAGTTTCAGGGAGCAGGGTTGTGTCATCTGCATAACACAGGTTGTTTATGTTTCTTCCACCAATCCTGATGCCACATTCCTCCTCTTACAGCTCAGTGTCTCATTTGATCTGTTCTGCATACAGATTAAAAGGTATGGAGACAGAATACATCCCTGATGGACCCCCTTCTTGATTTTGAACCATGTAGTGTCTCCTTGCTCTGTTCTGACAACTGCCTCTTGGTCCAAGTATAGGTTTCACATAGGCACAATCAAATGTTTTGGGATTTCCATTTTTCTCAGAGTCAGCCATAGCTTGTTTTGGTTGCAAATTGCTTGATGTATTTTTTCCACCCTTTTATTTGTATTTTTTCTTTATCTTCACTTTTCAAGTGTGTCTCTTCTAGACAGCATATTGATGATTTTTGGTTTTTTGTCTCATATGTTACTCTTTTTCTCTTAGTGTGCATTTAAACTATTCAAAGTCAGTGTGTTTAATGAAAGCCAAGGTTTTATTGTTATAATTTTCTTTAGTTCTTTTTCGTGTTTCTGCTGGTTATTTTGATCCATTCTGCTTTTTGTGCCATCTCTATAAGAAGGATTTCTCAGCTTTTCCAGAAACACTGGTTTCATTTTTACAAATCTCCTCAGTTTCTGCTTTTCTGAGAATATCTTGATCTTACCATCATATTTCATGGACAGTTTTACTAGGTATGGTATTCTTGACTGTCTGTTGTGTTCTTTATTTCATATATGCCATTCCTCTCTTCTTGCTTGGATGGCTTCTGCTGAGAAAATATCCCTAGCTGCTCTCAATATCATCTCCTTATCTTTGGTTCTGGCAACTTGACTATGTCTTTCACTACTTTTTTGGCACCATATTGTGTTTCTTCCTGTTCTGTGATTACAGTTACGTGCGTGTTATTCCTCTTGATGATGTCTCACATTATTCTTAGGATTTGGGTTTTTTTCTCTCTTCATTTCATTTTTGATTCAGCTTTTTGTTCTAGCAGATCATTGCTGAGTACTTATCATCTGTTTAATTGGTTCTGTGTTCCATCTCCTCAACTCTCTTCATATGTTCTCTCCAACATGTTAACATTGGCC
Organism: Elephantulus edwardii; assembly: GCF_000299155.1. Lineage (NCBI taxonomy): Eukaryota > Metazoa > Chordata > Mammalia > Macroscelidea > Macroscelididae > Elephantulus > Elephantulus edwardii. Next base: position 1,032,276 of record NW_006400049.1, on the reverse strand, counting down.
GTAATATTCTGGATTGCAGTTTCTTGTTTTTCCCAGAGTTTCTAATGCTGTGTTTGTTTTATCTGCTTTGTTTTTTAAGTCCTTCTTTGGTTTTAGCTTATAGCATACTTTAATTCTATGAGCTTGTCTTTCACCCATTGAAAATACTCAATCGTTATTATTTTAAATTCTGTGTCAGAATGTTCCATCAGATTTTCTGGCATTAGAAAATGCATATATTCTGTATTTTGACTACTTTTTTGGAGTGGCATCTTGTCTTTTTAGTGTGTATGGGTGAGATAGTGGGCTTCTTCATTGTTATTGCTGTGGTAGAGTTTTTCTTGCCTGGTGCTCTAGCAGGGCCTTGGTCTGATGACATTGGCTCAAAGCTCACTTCTCCAGAGGTAGAAAGGACAGCTCACTCTGACTAAATATCCCTGTGAAGTCTGGCCTTAAGAGAAGACTTGTTTCAGTTGGGGAACACATTAGTAGGGAAGGGGAGAACAACTCACCCTGATTTTAGTTCTTCTTTTATGGTCCTGTGGCAAAATAAGCTGGAACTGGGGAGGGGGCAGGCATGAAGGGAAACAGTTTCTGTTCCTTTCTCTCTGATCCTGTAACCAAGTTCTCTTGGGTGGATGGATTTTCTTCTTCTGGATTTTTTTTTCTTTCACCCTCTGTCCTGAAGTCCGTTGTCTTCCTTGGTCTGAGTAGTCACCACCCTTTCTGACATTTAAGAAGGGAGGATTTTGTCTCCAACTTGCTCTAGGACCACATTCAGGTCCTACTAATTGCTGGAGCCTTGCAATTAGAGTAGCACAGCAAAATGTCCCACGTGAAAGCAATTTCTTGGCTTTATCCTAAGTGTTGGTGTTACTCCACCTTGGCCCAAAGGTTGAGGTTCCAAAAGGGTCCATTCTAAGTCTATTATTGGCTGTAGGTGGAGCTGGGAATGCTGGTGTTTTTTATACTGAAGGATATTTTATCAGAATTTAGTTCTGCCACTTCTTAATTTTTCTAAGTACCATTTGCCTAATATAACTTCACCCTCTTTGATTTGTAGTCTTTTTCCTCATTTCTTATATGTTTTTCTTTAGGCAACATATTGAGAGACATTGGTTTTTGAATCCTTCTGCTACTATTTTTCTCTTAATTGGTGCATTTGATTCGTTTGCACAAGTGTTATTTTTACCTCCACTATTTTACTGTGTTTCTTTTTATGTTATTTCTGCCTATTACAGTCCATCTATCTTCCTATAATCTATGTGAATGATTTCCCTATAATTTCTTGTGAATTAATATTTTTTCACAAATTCCTTAATTTATTGTATTTCTGCAAATGATCTAATTTCCCCCTTTGTATTTGTTGTACAGCTTTGCTTAGTAGTCGTTCCTCAGCTGACAATTATTTTCTTTTAAACTACTTGTTCTTCAGTTCGTTCAGCTTAAGAAATACTAAGTAATTTAAGCTCTTTGGATTTTCTGACTCCAGCTCTTTGCACATTTTCATTGTAATACTTTGTCTTCCCGTGCTGCTCTTTGAAATCTTCTATTCAGCTCCTTAATTTCTTGAATTCTTCCCTTTGCTTTGGCTTATCAGTGCTTTAGTGCAATATTCAGAGTCTCTTCTGACATCCATCTTGGTATTTTCTTCCTTTTCTGCCTTTGTAAATACCTTCGCATTCTTAATGGATGAAATTTTTTATATCCTCTCATCTGGTCTTCTTTCATTGGTGTTCAAGGCCTCTAATCTGTTCCTGAGATGATTTTGAAATTTAAATAGGATAGACTGATGGTCAAATTTTGGTTCCTGTGGATTTGATTTCATTTTCTTCAACTTCAGCTTGAACTTTCATATGAGTAGCTGGTGGTCTGTTCCACAATCAGCACCTGGCCTAGTTTTCACTGCTGGTGTTGAGCTTCTCCAGTTATTCTTTGCACTGATGTAATATTTGATTCCTATGTATACCATCAGGTGAAATCCATTTGTATAGTTTGCATTTGTGTTTCTTAGTAAAAGTATTTGCAATGAATAAATCATTGAATGTACAGAATTTTATCTTTCTCCAGCTTCATTTCTGTCACAAAGTTTTTTTGGTTGTTTTTTTTTTTTTAAATGACATTGTATGTATAAAAGTAGAGGGTTAGAAAAGAAAAAGACCTTCAATCTGAGTAACTGGAAGAGTGACTGTTTTAACAAAGGACTCAAGCATGATGGAGAACCTACTCAGTGACTTTTTGTTAGTTTGTTTAATTTTTGGCTTATAGTTCAATGATTTCTGGTTTTTTTAATATACTACTTTCTTAGATTACCTTACTCATAGTGATGTTGTTGTAGGTGTCAATGAGTTGTCTGAACAACCCTATGAAAAACAGACCTGAACCCTGTCCTATCCTGTGCCATCTTCACACTTCCTGACACACTGCAGTAATCACCATGTCAATCCAACTGGTTAAGGGTCTTTCTCTTGTTCTACAACCCTCTACCCTTCCCGGCATCATGTCTCTCTTCAAGGAATATCCCCTCTTAACAATGTGCCCCAAATATGTGAGGCGAAGCCTTATCAGACTTGTTTCTAAGAAGCCCTCCAGCTGCACGCTCTCCAAGACATACTTGTGTAGTCTTTTTTGCTGTCCATGGGATCTTCAGTGCCATTCTCCAACACCACAGCTCAAAGGTATCAATTTTTCTTCTGTTATCAGATGTATAACAAGTGATTTGAAAAACTATGGCCTGAATCAGACACACTTTAGTTCTCAAACTCCATCATCATTTCTCAATTATTTGTAAAGGTCTCTAAGTAGAGACTTTCCCAGTGTAATGCATCTCCTTATTTCCTGACTGCTGGTACTAAGAATGTTAATTTTGGATCCAAGTACGATGAAGATGTTGACATTTTCAGTCTCTTCCCCATCCATCATGAGGTTTCCTACCAGTCCAGTGGTAAGAATCTTTGCTTTCTTGACATTGAGATGCAAGCCATATTGAAAGTTACATTCCTTGATCTTTTGCAATGAATACTTCTAGTCCTCCTCATTTTCAGAAAGTAAGGTTGTGTCATGTGTGTAACACAGGTTATTGTTGAATCTTCTTCCAATCATGATGCTACATTCTTCTTCACAGAGTCCAGCTCTCAAATAATTTGCTACACACACAGATTAAATATATATGGAGAAACAATACAACCCTGACACACTCCCTTCCTACTCTTAAATCATATAATGCTAACCTGCTCTGTCTGCACAACAGTCTCCTGGTTCAGGTACAGGCTTTGTGTGAGCACAATTAGGTGCTCTGGACTCCCATTCCTCTCAATGTCTGCTACATCCTGTTGTGATCCACATAGTGAAATGCCTTTACGTAGCATATAAAGCACAAATAAATATTGTTCTAGTGTTCTTTGTTTTCAGCCAGCATCCATCTGATTTCAGCAATGATATCCCTGGTGCCATGAACTCTTCTAAATCCTGCTTAAAATTCTGGCATTTCCCTATCTATTTATATACTGAAGCATTTTAGAATGATCATCAGCAGTATTTTGTTCGCATGTGGTGTTAATGATACTGTTCATGATGTAGTTTTCCTAATAATTCAGTAGAAAAGTCCAAAGAAAAACTTTGAATTGTGATATCAGCAAAGAATAATGAGCATATTACTATTAATTTTGAAAAAAAAACCCTCACTTCATTCTCCTTGCATAAACTGTAGCCACAGTGCTCTTTGGAAGCAAGATGATGAAACTTCACATACTTTGAGCACATTACCAGGAGACACGAGTTGGTTGAAAAAGTCATGTTTGTAAAGCAGAGAATCAGCAAAGGAGATGAATTTCTACAAAGAGATTGAACCACACAATACCTGTAAAAATGTGCTTATGCGTAGGAGACATTGTGAGGATGGGACATAGTCTGTCAGGGTTTCATTCTGTTATGCATGATAAAAGTTGAATCAATTCCATGGAATCCAAAACCAACACAATAGTTATTGTAATACAGTAACACATTCAGTAGATACTTTTCTAACTTTAAAAATTGTTTTGGGTTTTTGTTTGTGCTTCATTACCTGAAGGGTATCCTTCCTAGTATATTATAGTCACAGAGAGTTGACAATTTGATCAAAATTAAGGAAATAATTTTAAGAGAAAGATAAGATTAAGTGTTAAGATATAAGATATAAGATATAATGTTTCTAAATTCAGTTCCTACCTAGTGTCAGGCACTGGGCAGGATTAAGGGAGCAAGATAAATAGCACACATACCTTACTATTTAAGGGATCTCAGTATGATAATAATTGTATTATTCATAAGATTTAGTATGTGAAAAATTGATTCTTTGAAAGAAGAGAATAGAGTGGTTGATGGTGTTTGGAAAAAGATGGGGTCCTTTCAAAAATAAGGAATAGTTTTGATTAGACTTTGGAGCATAAATAGTAGTTATATACTCAGAACCAGAAGAAATGTGCTTCAGATGTGGCAAGCCATTAGTGCAAAAAGAAAGTAAGACTTCAACACGAAGGCAAAACTGAAAAAGTAATTTGAGAGTCTATTGCAAAATATTTCAAATGTTATACTGGAGGAATTTCAGGGAGCCCTGGTGGCCTAGTGACAAGAAGCTGTGCTGCAATCCCCAAGAAAGAGCAACAGTCTACTCCCATATAGATTTATGGACTCATACACTAGATGGAGAAACACTATATGTCAAAAACAACTTGATAGCTGTAGGTTTTGTTTGTTTATTTGTTTTGTTTTTAATTAGATATTTATGGAAGTAAACAGGTCATCAGATCAGTTATCTCCCAGAGTGGCTAATGGATTAGAACTACTAACCTTTTCATTCAGCAACCTATATGCCATAAGTGACTCTTTCAAGATGCATACAAGCTCTTAATACAAGCTCTTAATATGAAATATCTAACTTTAAAAAGAAAATATTGTACAGAATGTTCAGCATCATACGTAATGCTGTTGTGATGTTGTCATATGTTGTCAAGTTGCCTGGGAGTTATAGCAGCCCCATGTACAATAGCTCTGAACTCTGCTCTATCCTGAGTCAAACTTATTGCTTCTGACACTCCTACCCCTATTATCCCAGTCACTGATTCAGTCCACCTCATTGAGTGTTTTCCTCTTTTGTGTTGTCCCTCCACCCTTCCATGCATGATGTTCCTCTCCAATGACTGGTCCCTTCTTGCAACATGCCTAACATATGTCAGACGGAGCTTCATATTCCTTGCCTCCAAAAAGCAGCCTGATTTTACCCTTTCTAGGACTGACCTATCTGTTCTCCTAATACTCTTCTCCAGCAACACATCTCAAAGGCTTTAATTCTCCTATCATCCTTAGTCGTTGCTCAGCTTTCTGATGTATAGAAAGAAATTACTAAGACCATGGCCTGGGTCAGGCACACCTTACTCTGCAGACTGACATCATTACTCTTCAGCACTATAGAGAGGTGCCTGGTGGGAGACTTTCCCAATGCAATTCATCTTTTCTTTTCCCAACTGCTGGTACCAAAAGTGTTGATTGTGTAGCTTAGCAAACTGAAGCTGTTAACAATCTCAATCTATTTATTATCATGATATTGCCAACTGTCCCAGTGGTGAGAATGTTTGTTTTCTTGATGTTGAGCTGCACTTCATATATAAAGCTGCAGCCCTTGACCTTTTGCAGCACGTGCTTCAGGTCCTTCTCAGTTTCAACAAGCAAGATTGTACCACCTGCATAATGCGGATTACTGATGAGTCTTCCTCCAATCCTGATGCCACATTTTGCCTCATAAAGTTCAGTCTCCTGGATAATCTGTTCCACATATAGATTGAAAAGGTTTGGAGGTAGAACACATCCCTGGAATACACTTTTACCCATTTTGAACCATGTAGTGTTTCCTTGCTCTGTTCTGACAACTGCTTCCTTGTTCATGTATAGGTTTTGCATAAGCACAATCAAGTGTTCGGGGATTCCCATTCTTCTCAGATTTAGCCATAGTTTGGATTTATTATTCACATGGATCACCAATTTTGCAAACTTTTTTCTTATTTGATTTGGAATATTTGGTGCTTGTCTTTAAAACTTGATGACTCGGTAGTCATTGCTCTAAAATATAGATTATTCTTTTATGGCAAGCAATTATGACTGAAATAACTGCCTGGGTGACTATTAATCATTAAACATAACTGACAGTTCCTTCTAGGTCAGATGCTTGATTAATATTTTAATATGGCATTTTTGTTTAAAGGTATCAGAGGTTCCATACTGAGCTAGACTAATGATTCTTTCAGGCTAACATTTAGAATCTGACATTTTTGTCTACAGCTTCCATATGTTTTTCCTCCTGTTCCTAACATCAATAGGTGAGTTTCCTTACAGATCTCCCTCCTCCTAATGACCAAAGTTTTTTATATCACCCGTTATTAAATTTTTCTAAACACCAAGAATGTAAAGGAGACAGTTACTTGTAAAACGTGAAGAATATATAATTATTTTCCAGTTTAATAGTTTAAGAGACTGGTATAATTAATTGTCTATATGAATCAAATTGATGGAACTAGGACCAAAGAAAATGAAAATTAGATATTAGATGGAAGCCTGAAACCATGTTTGGCAAGCTGAGAACGTAAGTCCTTGGAAAATTACTTCTTAATGTTTTTGAATGAATTTTTAAATAAAATCCCAGGTCATTAAAATTTGTCTTACCCTTTCTTTTTTCGAGTTGCTGTGAATCACTGTACCTTAAGGGGTACATGACTTCCAATTGAAAATCAATATTTGGTTTTTCTCTTGTAATTGATTTCAATTTAATAATAATACTTAGAGATTTATGTGAAAAAGTCAAACCTGTTTTGAACCTTCAATCCACCACTCAAATACGTTTGTGTAGTTTTAAGTCTCATGAAGACTTACATTCTTATGCAGAATTTTCAATTTTAAACATTGTTTTGCATTGTATGAATAAAATTTCCCTTTCTTTTGGTGTATAAATACATTTTTAAACTTAGATCACATAAACTGAACTCTTTGTCTTAAACTGCCTTGTTAAAT
>NW_006400049.1:1008298-1025129 GCF_000299155.1 Elephantulus edwardii | reverse complement strand
GAAAATAAATTTATTATAGTCTTTTGAATTTTCAATGTAAGGCCTGAATCCAATATTTTTATTATAATGCTTTTTCATTGTAATTCTTCAAAGAGTCACCATTTGTGAAGAATTATTATAGTTTTAACATTGATGTGTGTCTATTCCATTTCAAAGTGGTGAAACTTTTAGGTTATACTAATTAAAATTAACTCTATAGGACATTGTTTAATCTGCCTATTAATTAGCATGTAACTACTTCCTCTAGATTTTAGTTACACTAATAAGGCTGAAGTTCCAGTAATAGGCTTTATATTTTATTATAGTACTTTGATTTTTTTAACATATATTTTAGAAAAGATGTTTTTGCAAAATATCTAATATATAAACTACTTAATTATGACCTAATTGAACACTTAATTGTGTGTTTGCAGATTATGTTTTCTTGGTAAATGACAAAGTATTTGCTAGCCAGATAAAATTTTAGAGTTTAGAAATTTCAATAAAATAAAAGGAAATTTGTATAAAAAAACCAGAACCTTACTGGCTGCAAAGAATAAAATTACAGAGCTTACCCTGTGATGCAGTTTTCAATACAGATTACATCTCAACATGAAGAAAACAAAGGTCTTTATCACTGGGTCAATGGGCAACATCATGATAGATGGAGAAAGGATTGAAATTGTTAATGATTTCATTTTATTGGATTCACAATAAACATCCTTGGTACCAACAATCAGGAGGTCAGGAGATATATTTCTTTAGAAATGGCCATTGTCATAAATCTATCCAAAATACTGAAGAGCAATGATGTCCATTTGAAGACTAAGGTGCGCCTGATTCAGGTCATGGTCTTTTCTATCTAGGGGTCTTATATTTTGCAGTATCTTCAGTGCAGCATGATATTCCCCCCGCTCCCCCCTTTGCTATCCTTGTATCTTGTTCTTATAACACTTCTTGAAATTTTTTAGTGTCAGTCAGTTATTTCAGTATAGTGACTGAATTCTTCCCATCTTCTTTTAATGTTTTCTGTATCAGTCAAGATTTTGCCCATTGCATCTTTCAATATTGAAATTTGAGGCTTGACTTTGTTTTTCAGTTGTTTCAACTTCAGAAATGTGGAATGTGTACTTCCCTTTTTTATTCTCTAACTCTAGTTCTTCTTACATTTCATTATAATACTTTATGTTGTCTTCTTGAGTTGTCTTTTGAAATCTTTTGTTTAGTTTTTTTACAGCAGTATCCGTTTTGTCTTCTGGAGAGTCTAACACTATTTTGGTAGTTTCATCCGACATCTATTTTAACTTTTTCTTTCTTGTTTTTTTGTAATGGCCTCTCTTCATGGATGATACACTTGATTTCATTTCACACCTGCTCTGACTGTCAATCATTGATAATAAGTGCTTCAAATCTGTGAATAGAAGAATGTGTGGGACATAATATATATATACACATGAAACACAATTATACAAATTTTGTATGCAGACCAATATAAAATTAAAATAACTTAAAAAGATTAAAAATTTTAAACGTTGATTTTTTTTTTTTAAAATTCAAATGGAATAGACTCAAGGTCATATTTTGCTTCTTGTTGATTTGCTAGAGTGGGGTTTATCTTTAATCCCTATTTTACTAGAAGGTTTGACAACAACCTACCACCTTTAGTTATCTGAAGGAATGGTTTATAGATCTGTGATCCTATGTAGAGAAATGTTCTTGGAAAAATGAAATCCTTTTCTTTCTGGACACTGCATCTAAACTGATCCAGTAGTTCCAAGAACCATAACCAGAAGATAACCTCCATTCACCAGTCTCTGTGAAGTGTTCATGAAGCTGTATTAGCCAAGTGAACAAGCCTGATCTATGAATTTGAGACGTTATGTGAGCCATTTCTCTGAGAGTTCTTGAGTTTTTGTGAGACATTTCAGCAAATTATAAATCCCACAGATATAGACAAAGATGAGAATGCTGATGGAAGAATGAATAATTGATATTACAGATGATTGATGGTACAGCATTTTGAATAAAATGTTTGACATCTAGACATTTTTAACCTTTGCCTTTTGTACTAATCCTTTTAAAAGATATTATTCATCCATAACATCTTGAAGTTCTATTTGAACAGATTTTTCTCCCCTTAAACTAAGATTGCATATAAATTCAGTAATTAAAATCCAGAAATAAAGTTTGGAGATAACAAAATTCTATAATTTCAATGAAATTGCTACATTCTTAGGCAGAAAGCTTAAAGATGTTTGCATTTTAACAGGGACTAAAATATGTTTAAGGGTTTGATTTACAGTTTTAATAAGAGTATCATACAGTTTTAACTGTTACAGAAATCCTTAAACATGCTTGCTATTATTTGTAATTCTTGCTCAAAATGTTTATATGAAATATTATGTATAAAATGTAAATGAATTAATAATGAGATTTGGAATTAGAGGTGACATTTTGTACATGTCAAGAGTACTTTGGAGGAATTATGTACAAAGAGATTGATACTAGTATCAAGCAAACGATGGGAAAAAGAGAATGTATTTACATGATTTACCTTTTAATTTCCAATCTTCTGTATCTTACCACATTTGAGAAAGACTTTTTTTCACTTTCAACCCTATATATAATAATTTTTTTAAAAAGCTCTCAAAAACTCATTGTTCTCCAGTTAGAACCAATTCATAATGACCCTGCAGTGAGTGTTCAGAGACTATAAATAGCATAGGAGTTGAATGGCTCTTTTTTCTCTTACAGAACTACTGCTGTATTTAAATCAGCAGAGAAACTCAGCCTTTGAGTTAGTGGCACAACTCGCTATGACCAATGCCGCCATAGATCCCAATTAGAGAAAAGTCATCTAAATTAAAATAAAACCCACTGGCATCTATTGAATTCTGACACTTAAAGTTCCTGCTGTTGTGGGTTACACTGGACTAGTTGTTGCAGTCACTGTACCAATTACATTTTTTTAGAAACTTCTGCTTTTTTTCTTTTGGTTTTAGTTTGTGTCTTTCATTGTTTAAGAAAACAAAACAATAAAAAACAAACAAACAAAAAAGCAAACCACCATCCAACTTTACTAACCACAATATCCTTCTCCAGAGAAGCATTGGAGCCTCTGACTCTCTTTTCCAGCATGAAGTCTTTTTCTAAGAACTAGCTCCTCTCACAACATAGCCAGAATATATGGGATAAAGTTTCACCATTATTTCCTTTCGTATTATCCTAATTACCAACAATGCAGGTTTGTTTGTTCTTTTGGAAATATATGATATTTTCAATGCTCTTCACCAACATGACAATTCAAAATAATAGATTCTTTGGTCTTCCTTATTCACTGTACAACTTTCAGATGCATAGCGGAGGTTGAAAATACCCAATGGGTTGGATCAAGAATACTTTAGTCTTTAAAGTTATATTACTCTTTAGCATTTTTGAAAAGTCCTAGACAGCAGATTTTCACAGAATAGCCATGTCTTTTGTTTGTTTGTTTTTATTTATTTTTATTTCACATTGGTTTACATATTGAGTTTGTCTTCATTATGTATCACACTACCCTTCATTCACATTGTGTTTCATATAACCATTCATATTCATTATATTTTATAAAATCAATCACCATTGAACCATGTTCACCATTACCCTGTCTATCCAGAGTCCTAACCCGATCTTTCTTTTTCCCTTTACTTCCTCCCCATCCACACACTAGATCGTATTACCCTGATTTCCCTCCTGCCCTGTTTTAGCCCTCTGTTACCATGCCTTCCCTAGGATCACTAATATACACTTTGCTAGTTTTCTTTCTGATTTTACAATAATTGTCCTATGCAGTATTTATCCTTATGAGACTGAGTTAGTTAACTCAGCATAATGCCTTCAGTCTCTCAATTTATGTATTTTAAAAATTGTTGCTCCTCAGTACTGCATAGTACTCCATCATGCGAAAGTACTAATGTACTGAAATTTCTCAATCTATCTGATTGTGGTTGGACATTTAGGCTGTTTTCTTGTTATTGTGATTGTGAAAACATGACATTTCTTTTGTTATCTTAATTCTGCTACCATGGGCATTGATTATGGAGTCTAGTAAAATAAAGTTTAGTACATTGTCATTGACAAGTTCAATCAAATCCCAGTGCAACAAGTCTTTTTATTTCTTCACTGCTTCTACCATTGAGAGGGAGCTCTGGTGGCCTAGTGGTAAAAAATTATTCTGCAATCCAGTTATGTACATAGCTCAAATCCCCCAACTGCTCTGTGGGAGAAGAATGGGAAATCTCCTCCTGTATGATTAACTGCCTCTGATAACCCACTGGAGGGGCAACTCTGAGTTGGTTCTGACTCAAAGACACACAGAAACAAGAGCAGCAACTACCTTTGAGAAATATTGGAATCCCAGAATACTTAATTGTGCTCCTGTGGGACCTAGATCTAGATCAATAGTCCATGGCATATACAGATAACGGAGAAAAAAGATCTAAAATTAAGAAAGGTGTGTGTCAGAGTGGTATCTTCTCTCTGTATATATTAATTTGTTACTGAGCAATTAATTTAAAAAGGTGGACTCTAGGAAGAAGAATGTTATGTCAGAATTGTAGGAAGACACATCAATAATCTTTGTTACATAGTTTCTTGATGATCTTGCTAATAACTTCAATCTTTTCTCCATCTATCATGATACTGTCTATTGGCCAAGTTATGGGTATTTTTGTTTTCTTGATGTTGAGATGCAATCTATATTAAAGGCTACAGTCCTTGATTTTCTGCGGCAAGGCTTCAAGTCCTTTCAGTTTCAAAGAGCAGAGTTGTATCATCTGCATACCACAGCTGAAGAGTTGAAGTTGTTGAAGTCTTTCTCCAATCCTGATGCCATATTCTTCTTCATATGGTCCACCCTCTTGAATCATCTATTGAAAATGCAGATAAAAAAAATAATATGGAGGAAGACTACCTCCCTAATGCATTCCTTTCTTTATTTTGAACCATGCAATGTTCCCTTGCTCTATTTGGACAACAGCTTCTTTGTCTAGGTATATATTTCAAATGAACAAATCAGGTATTCCAATTCTTCTCAGTGTTTTTCATATGTAGATGTACTGTTCAAGTAATTTATAGATTATATTAAGCAAGATTGTATAATTATATCATCTAATTTATATTAACATATTGGTAAGGAATTGTGCTGCCACCCCAAAGCAAGTGGTTCAAATTAGTTATATTTTGGAAGGAATATCAGAAATCTCCTCCTCTGCAATTTATTTTCTCTGAAAACTTGCTGTAGAGTCAGTTATGAAGAGGTTCTGACTTGCTGGTAATCCACAGCAATGTTAGAATTAGGCACTTTTACATATAAAATCTAGTCAGCCATTTGTCTCAAATAAGCAAGATACAAGATCAATATACAAAAAATCAGTCAGATGTCTAAATAGTAGCAAAGAGAACACAGAGAAGAAAATAAGAAAACTATTGCTCACAATGGATAACCACAAAATGAAATACTTAGGAGCAAATCAAACCAGAGACACAAAAGACATGTACAAAAAAAAAAAATGACATGTACAAAGGGGGGAAAAAAGAGGAGTTTTGTTCTCAGGCTTCACCTTCCCACCCCCTCTCAGGAAAAAAAAAAGTAGGTTGATTATTCTATTATATTCTAGGTAATAATAGATGAAGTCTCTTATGACATCCATTTTGATTTTTTGCTTTCTTCATGTCTGATATCCTCCCACAACTCATCCGGTCTTCAATCATTGGTGTTCAATGCCTGAAACTTATTGCTAAAATATACTTAAATTTCAGATGGAATTGATTCAAGATCATATCTTGGTTCCTGTGATTTATTTTTATTTTCTTAGGCCTCAATTTGCCTGTGAGTAATTGTTGGTCTGACCCACAGTCCACCCAGGCCTAAATTTGACTGCTGATATGAAGCTTCTCCAATTATTTCTTCCACCGATGTAGTCAGTCAGATGGTTATGAAACCCATCAGGTGACATCCATGTGTAAAGTCATCATTTGTGACCTTTAAAAAAGTCATTTGTAATGAAAAAAATCACTGTAAATACAAAATACAACCATTCTATTTCCAGCCTCACTTCTATCACAAGTCCATTTTTTCCAAGTACTATCCCTTCTTCACTGTTTACCACTTTAGCATTCCAGTCACTAATTATAATTAAGTCACTAATAATCATTAATGCATCTTGATTGCATGTTTGGTCAATTTCAGAATGCAGGATTTGGTAAAAATCCTCAATTTCTTCCTCTTTAACTCCAGATGTTAGGAGAATATATCTGAATAATAACAGGTCTTCCTTATCTGTGTGTAGATATTATCCTATAACTCAGAACATTGTATTTCAGGATGTTGTTGTTGTTGTTATGTGCTGTCAAATCAGTTATGACTCATAGCGACCATAGTACAACAACCCTAAATCCTACTCTGTCCCTTGCTAATCTCATTGTTTCTGACACGTCTATCCCCATTACTCCAGTGACAGAATCAATTCATCTCAACTTGAAATTGACTTTTTGAGTATGAATGCAACACCATTCTTCTTCTGTTTTTCATTCCCAGTATAGTTTACCAAGTGATTTTCTGATTCAAAGTGGCCAAAGCTGGTCCATCTAATCTCACTAATGCCTAGTATGTTGGTTTTTATATATTCCATTTCACTTCTAGCAATTTCCAGTTTTCTAACATTCAAGCTACATACATTCCAAGTTCCAGTTATTAAACAATGCTTGTGATTGGTTTTCCTCATTTCAACGGACTTCCAATCTGGGTTTTCCGACTCCACTTCTATAACTAACCTCATTTCTCTAGTGTTCTTAGGGCTTTCAAAGATCTGTTACTCAAGAAGTGAATGTAAATCTTGCTTCTAATTTGTCTTAATTAGGGAGTTCCACCATCAGTAATCCTTATGGTATTTGATACACCAGTGATACAGCTTTCAAATTCACAGCAACCTCGAGTTATCTCAGTATAACAAACTGACATACAAGTGCTATACCAATTAGAACAATGTTCTACCCAAATACAGCTAACACTTGTTAAAAATATCAGTTTGCACTTGATTGTTAAGGAAATAAAAAAAGGCTGAATAGTTAACACCTGACTTTAAATTGAATCAAAACAACCTGTCTTCCAAAATCCAACTGCTTCACACAGAAGGCTCCAAACTGGAGAAGGTGAAGACGGAATGCTTTTTGGAGACAAAAGTGTTTAGGTTTTACTTCACATACTTTGGACATGTTACTGGGGGTGGGGTTGAGGGGTGCTGTTCTTGGAGAAGGACATGATATTTGGAAGGATGGAGGGTCAGCAAAAGAGAGGAAGACCCTCAACCAGATTGGTTGACGTGGTGACTGCTGCAGTTGGCTATTGTGAGTTGGGACATGTGAGGATGACACAAGATAGAACAGTGTTCAGATATTTTGGTCATAGGGTTGCTATAAGCCTGTACTCATCTCTATGGAACCTAACAATAACAACTATAGATGAAGTACAAAAAAGTTAATTAATCTGAACCAAATCACATACAAAATTAAAGTAGGAATGTGTCTTACATAATTCTTGACTTTTCCAACTTCTTTTATACCATGTGTCCTCTCTCTCCTGTCCCTCTGCCTAGGTACTACTTACTAACTGTCCCTATCAGTAACATGCACAATGCAAAACTTATTTCTGTTTTTAAAAAATTATACTAGTTTATTTAAAAAATTAGAATACATCAATTTTCACATCAGATCTTTCCTAATTTTTTCTTCCCCACCCCATCAAATGATGCAACCACATGATTAATCCTTCCCTGTCCCATGTCCACACCACTCTGTTTCCACCCTCCCCTCCCTTGGATCCTCATACTCATTCTACAATGATGGTTTTATACAATATTTGTCTTTATGGGACTGAGTTAGTTCACTTAGTATAATGATGGTCTCTAGTCCCTCCTAAGTTTGGTAATAATTTACAAAATCATTGCTCCTGCGTGCCACATAGTATTCCATTGTGTTAACATACCATAATTTCTCAATACATTCAATTGTGTTGATGAATAACGCTACTATGTATATTGGTTTACAAGTCTCTATTTGTGCCTTGGTTCTCATTTTCTTGCGATGTATTCCAAACAAAGGAATTGCTGGGTCATATGGAATTTCTATGTTCAGGTTTTTGAGGAAGTGCCAAACAGCCTTCCAGAGTGGTTGAACCATTTTGCAATCACATCAACAATGTATAAGTGTTCCTATCTGTTCATATCCTCTCTAAAATTTAGTACTTGCTGTCCTGTTAAACTTTGCCACTGCTACTGGAGTGAGAAGTTATCTCATTGTGGTTTTTATTGGTCACCTCAAAGCTTATTTCTAAAAGGGTAGACATGGTTTCCCATTCTCCTGCATCTACTACTACTAATTCCAACATTAATATCACTTCTCTGTTGTTATGTACCACGAATTGTAACTGACCCATGGCTGACTCTCCACTGGGTTTTCAGATGCAGTAAATTCCAGGCAGTGAACTGGTACCATCTATGTGAGAAACCTGTCCAGTCAGTTGGCCAGGTAGTTGTCCACCAGATTTCTTGGCACAACATGGTGAGCACATCCAGAGCACCATCTGTTTGTTGAAGTATGTCAATTGGTTTTACATAAATCTCTAAGGCTTTATTTTTTTTTGCCAAATGCTCCAGAACAGCTTGAATATCCTTCTACATCACTTTTGCTTTTTGATCATATGTTGCTTCTTAATAGTCTTCTATGTCAGCCAATTATTTTTGGTACAGTGACTGTATGCTCCTTACATCTTCTTTTAATGCTTCCTGAATCATTCACTATTCTGCCCATAGCATCCTTTAGCATTGCAACTCACAGCTTGAAGTTGTTCTTTAATTTCTTCAGCCTAGGAAATGCTGAGGGAGTACGGCCTTTTTTTTATTTTACTGACTCCAGCTCCTTGTACATTTATTTATAATATGCTTTGTCTTCCTGATCTGCCTTTCGAAATCTTCTATTCAGGTCCTTAATGTCCTGATTTTTTTCCTTTGCTTTGACTTCTCAGCACTATAGTGTAATATTGAGAGACTCTTCTGACATCCATTTTGATCTTTTCCTCTTCTTCCTTCTTTGTAAAGACCTTTTGCATTCGTCCTGGATGATATTCTTGATTTATTCCCATTTAAATAAAAAAAGATGACCCAACAGAGTTTGGAAATCATCGAACAATATCACTAATACCACACACTAGCAAAATCCTGCTGAGTATTATACAAAACTGACTGGAATAGTACATTGACAGAAAACTACCAGAAACACAAGCTGAGTTTAGTAGAGATTGTGGTACTAGAGACATTATTGCCAATGTCAGATGGATCTTGGCAGAAAGCAAAGGGTACCAAAGGAATATTTATTTGTACTTTATTAACTATGCAAAGGCCACAAACAACAAATTGTGGCTAACCTTGAGGAAAATTATAATCAGAACTTTTTATTATGCTTGTGTGAAAACCATACTTGGACCAGGATATAATCCTCAGGATAGAACAAGGAAACACTGCATAGTTCAAAATCAGGGAAGGAGTGTGTCAGACATGCATCCTGTCTCTATCTTTTTAATCTGTATGCAGACAGATCATTTGGGGAACAGGGCTTTATGAAGAGGAATAATTGCATCAGGATTGGAGGAAGACTCATCAACAACCTATGTTATGCAGACGATACAACCTTGATTTGTGAAACTGAAGAAGACCTGAAACACTTGCTGCAGAATGTCAAGAATTTTAGTCTTCAATATAAAGTGAAGCTCAATATAAAAAAGACCAAGATTCTCATCCCTAGGCCAATTGACAGCACCATAATATATGTAGAAGCGATTAAGGTTGTTAACAATTATAGCTTGCTTGGCTCCACAATTAATACTCTTAGCACTAGGAGTCATGCAGTCAAAAACTGAATTGTATTGGAAAAATCTATTGTCAGAGACCTCTCCAGAGTCCTGAAACGCAGTGATGTCAGTCTAGAGACTAAGGTGCACCTGATTGAGGCTATAGTATTTTCAATTACTTGATATGAATTAGAGAGCTGGATAATGACTAAGGATGACAGAAGAAGAATCATCAATACTTTCAAATTATCGTCCAGGAGAAGAGTCTTGACCATTATTAAATAGACTGACAAGAAAGCCAATAGGTCTGTTTTGGAGAGGGAGAAATCAAATTTCTCCTGGGAGTCTAGGATTTTTAAGCTCTGTCTCATATACTTTGGGCATGTGGCCAGGAGAGACCAGTCCTTGGAGAAGGACAGTATGCTCAAAGGGTGTAGGGATGAGATAGATTGATGCAGTAACTGGGGCAATGGGGGTTGGTATGTCAGAATTAGTGAGGCTTAGGGCAGGGCAGGCTTTAAAATGCTATAGGGTCACTATGGGTCATAGACCATGTTACAACAGAATGTAACAACAACGACAATCCCAGAATACCTGATTATACTCAGGCAAAATCTGTACTTGAACCAAGAAGCAGTCTTCCTTCACAACAGAGAAAGGAAATACTGCACAATTTAACATCAGGAAAGGAGTGCTTCATGGATGCATCCTATCTCCATACCTTTTGAATTTATATACAGAAAGTATCATTTGAGAGTTTGGACTTTATGAAGAGGAATGTGGCAACAGGATTAGAGGAAGACTCATCAACAACTTGCATTATGCAGATTACACAATCTTGTGTGCTGAAAGTGATGAGGGCCTGAAGGATTTGTTGTAGAAGACTAAAGATTATAGTCTTCAATGTGAATTGAAGCTCAACATCAAGAAAATAAAGATTCTTACCAATGGGCCACTTCACAGCATCATGATAAATGGAGAAAAGATTTAGCTTGTTAATAATTTCAACTTGCTCAGTCCTGCAAACAACACTCTTGACATCAGCAGTCAGGAAATCAAAAGACAAATTTCATTAGGGAAATCTCTTGTAGATCTCTCCAGAGTGCTGAGGAGCAACAATGTTAGTCTAGAGACTAAGATGATGCCCTTGATTCAGGCCATGGTCTTTGCTATTTCCTGTTATGCATCAGAGAGATGAACTATGACCAAAGACGACAGAAGAATTGATGCATTTGAGTTGTGGTGCTAGAGAAGAGTATTGAACATAGTGTGAAAGAAAACTAACATGTCTGTTCTAGAGTAGGTGAAACCAAGCTACTTCTTGGAGACAAGGATTTTGAAGCTTCATCTGACATATTTTGAACATATTGACAGGAGGGACAAGTCCTTGGAGAAGTATATCATGCTTGGAAGGGTGGAGGGACAATGTAGGAGAGGAAGGCTCTGAAGGAGATGGATTGACACAGGTATTGGGATAATGGGGATAGGTGTGTTAGTAACAGTTAAATTGGTTCAGGATCGAGCAGGTTAAAATCTATTGTGCATAGAAGCAGCAATATATTTTTAAATTACTATCTAACTTGGGAAGGACTGAAGAGCATTACGCTGAGTGAACTAACTCAGTCCCACAAAGACAAATACTGTATAAAACCTTTATTGTAGAATGAGTATGAGGATCCAAGCTGAGAGGAGTGTGGAAATAGAGGGGTAAGGATGGTTGGAGGTAGGGAACTAATCATAGAGTTACACAGTTCCATGGGTGGGTGGGGTAAAGGAAATGGGAAGGATCTTTTGTGAAAAAACAATGTAATCAAACTTTGTAAAGAAATCAGAATAAAAAAATAACCCCCCACAAGACAATGCACATAAATGATTGTATAAAACTAAATGTACACAAATTAAACAAGGTATATGCATAATTGTATAAAGTGAATGTAAATAATTGTATAAAGTGAAAGATGGTATAATTAATAATCATTTTAAAAATTAAAAAAAATGTGCATAGAGTCCCAATGAGCCATAGTCTACTCGATGGCACACACAACAGCCACCACATTTGTGCAAGCAGAATAATTTGTTAGTGCTCAGCCGCTGAGTATGAAATCTATTGCCACTACCAGATAGATCTCCATGAATCATCCTCAGGGTTATGGAGAGTAATAGGTGACAGTTCAGGTTGGCACTCAGAGACAATTTCACTGTCTAGACAGTTTCTCAAGTGTGCTTGTGGGTTCTTTGACTTTCAGCATCACAGCGTAGGTTGATGTTAAAAGTTCTCCCTAGTCCTGCCGGTTTTAATGTCTTCCCTCAATTCTCCAGAAACTTGTAGTGAAGGCTCCTGTTTCCATGGGGCAGGAGCATCAAGTTAGCTTTGTCTTATGTTTACCCCTGGTTCTCTGTTGTGGTTTCTGCTGCTCTCATGTCGATCTTGGTCTCACTCATGTAGGAATCCCTCGCCCTAAGGAGGATATGTGCAATGCTCTCTGCTTCCTCTTTCTTACTAATAGCGGAATTCCCATTATTGCTTCTTAATTTATCCAATTGAACTTGTTGGGATAGAAAAACTGAGTAATCTCTTATTAATTACTTTATACACATCTTATTTTAAGACCCCTCCAACTTATGTAATGAGAGACATAGTTGGTGGCTAGGAAAGTAATTTTTGCTGAAACACTTGAGACCAGAGTAATAGAATTCTGCACATTCAATAACTTACTCATTGCAAATACCTTTTATAAGAAACACAAATGCAGGCTATACACATGGATTTCACTGGATGGTATGTACAGGAATAAAATTGATTACCTTTGTGGAAAGACTCACTGGAGAAGCTTAATATCAGCTGTGAAAATCAGGCCAAATGCTGACTATGGGACAGACAAGCAACTATTCATATACAAGTTCAAGCTGAAGTTGAAGAAAATTAAATCAAATACATGGGAACCAATTTTTTTATATTAAGCCTGTCCCATTCAAATTTCAAAACCATCTCAGGAACAGGTTTGAGGCCTTGAGCACCAATGAGCATATACCAAATGAGCTCTGGGTAGATGGCAAGAATATCATCCATGAAGAGTGAAAAAGATCATTACAAAATCTGAAGAGGAAGAAAAGTGCAAGAAGGATGTAAGATGAGACTCTGAATATTGCATTAGAGCACTGAGAAGCCAAAGCTAAAGGAAGAAATAAAGAAATCAAAGAGCTGAACAGAAAATTTCAAAAGGCAGCTCAGGACAACAAAGCAAGATACTATAATGGAATGTACAGAGAGCTGGAATCAGAAAATCAAAAGAGCCAAACTCGCTCAGTGTTTCTTAAGCTGAAGGAGTTGATAAACAAATTCAAGCCACGGGTGGCAATACTTAAGGATACTTAGGGTAGAATGTTAAATGATCCAAGAAGCATTAAAAGAAGATGGAAGGAGTACACAGAGTCACTGTATCAGAAAAATTGGCTGACAAAGAAGAATTTAATGAAATAACATATGAGTAAAAGCCTGTGGTGTTGAAGGGTGAAGTTCAAGTTGCTCTGAAAGAAATGGCAAAATCAAGGCTCCAGGAGTTGATAGTTTACCAATTGACACATTTCAAAAAACAGATGCTGCCTTGGACATGCTCACTAAGTTGTGCCAATAAATTTGGAGGACAGCCAGCTGGCCAACTGACTAGAAAAAAATCAATATTTGTTCCCATTCCGAAGAAAGATGATCCAACAGACTGCAGAAATTATCGAACAATATCATTAATATCACATGCAAGCAAGATTCTGCTGAAAATTATCCAAAAATGTTTGGAGCAACATATATAGTCAACAGAGAACTGCCATATGCACATGTTGGATTTAGAAGAGATCGTGGTACTAGGGATGTTATAGCTAATTTTAGATGGATCTTGGCAGAAAGCATCGTGAACCAGAGGAATGTCAATCTGTGCTTCACTGACTATGCAAAGGCTTTTGATTGTGTGAATCACAACAAGCTGTGGTTGACTCTGAGAAGAATGGGAATCCCAGAACATTTGATTGTGCTAATGCGAAACCTATACTTGGAACAGGAGGCAGTGGTCAGAACAGAGCAAGGAGATACTAATGTTGTTGTTGTTAGGTGCCATCAAGTCATAGACGACTCATAGCGACCCTATGAATGAAAGGCCTGATCACTGTTCATACATAGAGTTTCCAGAAGCAAGCCATTTCAGAAGTGGATGCCACCCCTGCTTCTAGGCTTGTTTTAGACAGGAAGATCCAGCCAACACTGTCCACCATGGGTGACGTTTGGCACATCACTGTCACAGTGTTCAGCATCACAGCAACCACTAGTTACCTCTGTGCAGCAATGCACAGACCAGTGCTATACCACCAGAATGTTTGACAGGAAAACAATTTGAACCCAGCCGAGGACCGCAGATTAAAATCACCCACCTTAGGCTTGGTAGCATAACTTTCTTTCCACTAGGCTACATGGTTCAAAATCAAGAAGGGGTTCCGTCAGGGATGTATTCTGTCCTCATACCTTTTCAATCTGTATGCATAACAGATCATCTGAGAGGCTGGGCGGCACGTGGAGGAATGTGGCATCAGGATTGGTGAAAGAGTCATCAACAACCTGTGTTATGCAGATGACACAACCATGCTTGCTTAAACTGAGGAGGACCTGTAGCACTTACTGCAAGAGGTCAAGGACTGCAGCCTTCAATACAAATTGAAACTCAACAAAAAGAAAACAAAAATTCTCACCACTGGGCCAATTGGCAGCATCAGTATGGATGGTGAAGAGATTGAAATAGTTAACAGCTTTCGTTTGCTTGGCTCCACAGTCAACACTCTTGGTAACAGGAGCCAGGAAATGAAGAGACAAATTACATTGGGAAAGTCAGCTATCAGGGACTTCTCCAGAGTACTGAATAGCAATGACGTCAGGCAGGAGACTAAGGTACGCCTGATCTAGACTATGGTCTTTGAAATTATGTGCTATACATCAGAGAGTTGGACAGTGACTAGGGATGATAGAAAGAGAATTGATGCCTTTGAGCTGTGGTGCTGGAGAAAAGTTTTGAATATATCATGGACTACCAGGAGAACAAACAGGTTTGTCCTGGAGAGGGTGAAGTCGGGCTGCTCCTTGGAGTCAAGGATCCTGAAGCTTTATCTGAAATACTTTGGAAATGTTGCAAGAAGAAACCAGTCCTTGGAGAGGAACATCATGTTTGGGAGAGTGGAGGGATGGCAAAGGAGAGGCAGACCCTTGATGAGATGGATCACTTCTGTGATTGGGGTGGTGGGAATGAATTGTGTCAGAGATGGTGTGATTGGCACAGGATAGAGCAGGGTTTGGGGCTCTTGTACATAGGGTTGCTGCTATGAGTCGCAAGTGACTTGTCGGCACATAACAACACAAAAGCATTCACTAGTTCCAATATAAATTATGCTATTGTTTCTGGAAATAACTTTTCTTGCTTTCATAATTTTTATAAAGAAATAGAAATTAAAATGAAGCAAAAAGCCAACAATTCCTTAAATTGTTATGTATATATGACATATAATATAGGGCATATAAGGGAGTTTTGGTGGCCAAGTGGTAACAAGGTGTGCTGCCACCCCAAAGTCACACTGTTCAAATCCACTAGTCTATAAGAGGACGGACAATCTCCTCCTATGTGATATACTGCCTTTGAAAACCCACTATAGGATCAGCTATTAATTGGTACAGACTTAACAGCACACAACCACAACAAATATATGATAGAGTCAAAGAGCATTGATACCAAGTGAAAAATTTTTATTTCTTTGTATGAAAATAATCAACGCTATTTCTATTTACACTAAAACTGTGCAAGTTACTGCTTCTGAAAACCTACTGTAGCTATGAGCTGGTTATAACTTGACAGTTCACATTACAACAATATAACATCTGTAGGCCAAAAGAAAAAGTGGGTACAATACATAGTTTCACGTATCTTGGCATAGGTTGTATAGGGAGCTCTGGTGGCAAAATACGTAGAGTTGTGCTGCTAATTCAAAGGTGGTACCTCTCTGGAGGTTGGAATCCACCAGTAGCTCCATAGGAGAATAAGCAATATCCTTCCATAGATTTACAAATTGGAACAAAAAAATCTGCTAGATGGTCAGCTATGAGCCATTTCCAACTTGATGACATTGAAATTTTAGTTATGTTGTATATGTTGGAAGCAATTTTTATTTTTTAAAAAGTGTTTTGTAGGCTATAAAATTTTAGACCAATTTGTATCAATTTAAGATGTAATAATATCACTCATTCAAAGCACACACATATATTTCAAAAGATGAGTAGAAATTTCTAAAACTTAAATTGTTATGTGCCATGGAGCTGGACCTGAGTTTTGGCTCACTGCGAGTGGATTTTCAGAGGCTGTAAATTTCATAGACCGATCTTTTTCAGCAGCTGATAGATTTGAATCTCCTGTCTTTGAGTTGGCAGCGCAGTTCCTTACCACTAGGCCACCAGAGAGCTCCTCTAAAACAAAAACCCCAAACCAAACCAAACAAACACACCATTATTTTATTCTAATTCATATTCTTTTTAATTCTTTAAACTTCCTGGTATTGTTGTTGTTGCTATGTGTCATTGAGTCACCTGTGACTCATATTGACCCTTTGTGTATGTACAATAGCTGTGAATCTTGCCCTATCTCAGACAGTCTCAAAAGCTCTGAGGTACCTGTCTCTATAACTCCAGTTGCTTTGTCAATACGTCTAATTCCAAGTTTTCCTCTCCTGCATGGTGCCGCCATCCTTCCAAGAATCATGTCCTCTCCAAGACTGTTCCCTCTCCGCAAAGTATGTCCGATGAAGTTTCAAAATCTGTGTTTCCAATGAGTAACTTAGTTTTATTTTTTCCCAGGACAGACCTGTTATTTCTCTTGAAAGTTTATGGACTGTTCAATAATCTTCTCCAGCACCACAACTCAAAGGCATTGAACAATTCTTTTTTTT
>NW_006400049.1:999384-1007520 GCF_000299155.1 Elephantulus edwardii | reverse complement strand
TTGCTTGCTGTTCTGTTAAATTTTGCTAGTCGTACTGGAGTGAGATGATATCTCATGGTTGTCTTGATTTGCATCTCTCTCAAGGCTAGGGATTTTGAACATTTCTTCATGTGCTTGTTGGCCATCTGAATGTCTTCCTTGGTGAAGTGTCTATTGAACAATTCTTCTAGCATCTTATTCATTTTCTGACTCTCTGATGCCTAGCAAGTAATTCATTAATTGCAAAGACAACAGCCTGTATCAGGCACATTTTGGTCTCTAGACTGACATTGCTACTCTTCAGCACTCTGGAGAGGTCTCTGACAATAGATTTACCTAATGCAATTCTTTTATTTCCTGACTTCTGGTGCCAAGAATATTGATTGTGGGACAGAGCAAGGTGAAATTCTTAACAACGTCTTCTCTGCCTATTATGGTGCTGACAATTGGCCCAATGGTGAGAATCTATTTTCTTGATGTTGAGGTTTAATCCATACTGAATTCCTTGATCTTCCTGTCTTTGTTGTTGTTGTTAAGTGCCTTCAAGTGGTAGGTGACTCATAATGACCTTATTAACAAAGATCTGATCACTTGTATAACTTTCATTGTTTCTCCAAGTTCATAGGTTTTCTGGAGGCAAGGTATTTCGGAAGTGGATGTCACTCCTGCTTCCAAGTCGTTCCTCTTATAAGGTATTAATTAAATCAAATGATAAAATAATTTTATGTTAAAATCTAGTTTGTTGCTCATCTTGGAACCTTATTTTGAATGTTGAATGTATTATTTCAATATAAATAATTGTGTATGTACTCTACTATAGAGGTGCTCTGGTGGCCAAGTGTCAAAAAAGCTGCACTGCAATCCCGAAGCACCCGGTTCGAGGCCTCCAGCTATTCCAAGGGAGGAGGATGGGTAACCTCCTTCTGTGCAATTAACTGCCTCTGAAAACCAGCTGGGGGTGTGTGTTCAGCTACGGGTTGATTCCAGCTCTACCATACACAACCACAGCAACAACTCTAATATGGCTCAGTTTTAAAAATAAGACTATTCTTAAGACTGTGAACTTTCTAGATAGAAATCATTTGTAATTAAAGAAAAAACTTTTCCAAAATTAAAAAATATTAAGTAAACAATTTTTAGAATAATAAAAATAAAAGGCATAATACGCACACAGAAATAAGTAGAAACTCTATGTGTTATCTTGTGAAAGAAAAATAGTTTCAAACTCTACATTTTTGATGAAAGAATTTTATGAATTTATAAAATGTTAATTTTTCTTTATTTCTTGAATTTTACACCTTATTTATACTTGAAAAATTATATTTATGGAATATACATTTTTTTAAGACATCATTAGGGTAGATCAAGTATAAAATAGTCTCTCTGATGAGTTAATTTATTTTTTTCTTATTTGTTTCTTACATTCCAACACTGTGTTCCAGGGAACTCCTTTCCTTCCATCTTTGTCCTCATCACTTGCTGTAAATTTATTTCATTTGTTGTGTATTCTTATATTATTACTTTATTGGAAGCAGGAGTGGCATCTAAAAGGCTTCAGGTATTTTGTTCATAGTGTCTCTATGAGTCGTGCTTAATTTGATGGCAATAAACAACAACAGCAACATCAGCAGTAATTAGCACCTTTTAGTCAATAAGTCTTTTTCATATATTATAATTAATATTTTCTAATTCCTAAATATATTACCAATTTAATTTTCACTGAATTTTAAGATCCTCTAGCAGGTGTTATATGTCCTATTTCTCCCTTAAAATGTCTAATTTTATGTTTAGTGACATTAATTACATTCCTTGAGTAGAGTAACCATCTCATCCTCTTTTAAAAAAAAATTATACTGGTTTACTACAAAGTTCGCGTACATTGTTTTTCACACTGGGTCTTTCCCCTATCCTTTACACCCCTCTTCCCCCCCACCCAACAAATAGTGCTAGCCCATGATTAAGCTCCGCATTCCCCACCTCTACCTTGGATCCTCGTACTCATTCTACATAAAGGTCTTATACAGTATTTTTCTTTATGAGACTGAGTTGGTTCACTTAACATAATCATCTTCCTTTTATAGAATTTTTCTTACCCCAATAGTACAAATTTATTACCTCTGTTCTTAAGAGTTGTGGTCTTTAATTTGACCTCACATAAGTAGTTCTTAAAAGACTTAAATGCTTCTGACAGATATTTTATTTTTACTTTTATTGATATTTTATTTAAATATTTTAAATATTACCATATGCATTGTTTGCTTCATGCGTATAGTTTTATATAATCATTAATATATAATGCATTCTATATAATTAATTCTTATTGATCTATGCCATTTATAACCTCATCTTTTTAAATCTCTATTGACTCTTTCCTACTCCTTCATTCCTGTATCCAGTATCTTCTGATATTATTGTGATTTTTCTCTACTTCTCCTTTTTTCCTGGCCCCCTTCTCCCCTTTTTAAAATTTTCATATATCTTGCTAAGCATTTTTTACTAGTTAAGACAAACCACTGTTCGGTTCTTGGAAGACTTGAAATGATTTTAGAGTTGTTGTTGTTGTTTTTGCGGCTGCAGTTGTTTAAGCTTGAGATCATCTCAATGCTGTATTTTACAGGTTTCTTTCAACTTTCATGATGCCAAAAAGTTTGAAGTTTTTGAAAATTTAAAATTCTGTTCCACACTTTCACTTTTTCATCAGGATTCTTCTATGGAATCTTTGTCCAAAATATTTACTAACATTAACTGAGCACCATCTTTCTTTCCTCAAATCATGGTAAAGGAAACGGTGGAATTCACACAATGGAAAATTATGGAGCTCCGAAAAACAAAGAACTGATGAAATATTATACAAAACAGGTGACCATCAAAGACAGTATGCTGACTGAAATATCTTAGTCACACACACACACACAACCGCACAAATACTGCATACTGCCACTGTTATAAAACAGGAAAGACATGGGTATTAGATGGAAACTAAGAAAAGAGGGGATCAATAAAGTACATGGTGTTGAAACAGACTAGTAATAAAACTGTATAAAAGGAATATATGATTAGGTATTATTGGCTTGACAAGAATTCAAAATAAGAGCTGAATACTAAAGTGGCCTGGAGGGAGGGGAAGGTATAACAGTGAAAGAACATTATTTTTCCCCCCAAAGATAAAAGCAAACTGGGGAAGGGGGACTGAGAGGAAAATGTGCGACAATAAATGAATGGAAATCCAAGTTCTTTATAAATTTTCATTAAAATCTCAATGAAAAAGCATAAAAAAGAAGACAATTACCCACATTCTAGATCTTCCTCTTATACTTGACTTCTTTTTTTGTTTCTACTGCTTTAGGCTAAAAGGCCAATTATTATCATTTATCTAGATGATTCCAAGTATTACATACCAAGACTCTATATAATAAGCTAGTAAATAAAACAGAAACACTAAATATATTATATGGACAATTAACTGGATCATTGAATGACACTGTAACCCTAAACCTCCAAACTAGGGAACTAAATTTCATTAAGACATAAATTTTTTCTCTCCCTTTTTCTTCTTATCATTGAAGCAAGTCACTGGTCTTTATATATATATATATATATATATATATATATATATATATATATGTGTGTGTGTGTGTGTGTGTATGTATGTGTGTGTATATATATATGTATCTATATCTCCATATATAATATATATCTCCATATATATTATATATCCATATATATTTTATATATATCTACATATATATTTCATATATATATTTATTTTTTACATGCCATACAGTCAACTGTATCTCAATCAACAATACGAAAAACAGATCTGAAACTTTCCCTACTCTGAGCCTTTCTTAGGATCTCTGTCAGACTTGAATTTATTGTAAAAGTCATTTTAATAATCCACCTTTTTATTATTAATTTAAGGAAAATTTAAA
Source organism: Elephantulus edwardii (assembly GCF_000299155.1). Taxonomy (NCBI): domain Eukaryota; kingdom Metazoa; phylum Chordata; class Mammalia; order Macroscelidea; family Macroscelididae; genus Elephantulus; species Elephantulus edwardii. The sequence continues at coordinate 1,003,609 of NW_006400049.1, read as the reverse complement.
GAGACTTTGGATTTCCATCCATTCATTCATTTTTGCAATTTTCTTCCTGTCCCCACCTGCCCAGTTTGCTCTTCTCTTTGAGAAGTAAAAGAAAAACTCTTTCATTGTTATACAATCCCTCCCTCAAAGTCCTCTGCTATTCAGTCCTTGTTCTGGACTCCTGTCATGACAATAATACCTAATCATATATCCCTTTTAAACAGTTCTCTTCCTCATCTGTTTCAATACAGTATACATTATTTATCCCATCTTTCTCAGTCTTTCCCCCAACCTTGATGTCAGTCATGTTTTACCACAGTGGCACTATGCCGTATTTATCCTTTTGTGACTGATATATTTCATTCAGCATAATGTCCTCCAGGGTCACCAATTTTTATATTTCATGAGTTCCTTGTTTTTCAATGCAACATAATATTCCATTGTGTGAATATACCAGAACTTCTCTATTCATTCATTTGTTGATGGACACTTGGATTGTTTCCAACTCCTTGCTATTGTGAACAAAGCCACGATAAACATGGGTGTGCATATATCTGCTTGAGTGACAATGTTTCTTTGGGGTATATTCCCAGTAGTAGAATTGCTGGGTCAAATGGCATTTCTAGTTGAAACTTTCTGGGAAAGTGCCATACAGCCTTCCATAGCGGTTGCACCGTTTTATACTCCCACCAGCAGTGAATAAGGTTTCCAGATTCTCCACAACCTTGCCAGCACCTTTTTGAGCATATTCCTCGCTTTTCCTTATCATCTGTTTCCTGTAGAAAGAATTCAATGCAGACACACCTTTCCTGATTTTAATCCATACACTGTTCCCTTATTCTGTTCTCTTTTGTCAGTTGCTTCTTGGTCAAGGTAAATAGGTTTCATATGAGCATAATTAAGTGTTTTGGCATTCCCATTCTTCTCAATGTTATCCATAAGTCCACTCTGAGTATTCATTAAAAAACAGATAGACATTCTTCTGGTATTCTTTGTTTTTAGCTGGGATCCATCTGTGATCAATAGTTTTATTACTTGTGTTATGGCCTCAATTCTCTGTCAAAGTACTCTTTTTGGAAGATCTTCAAAAGTATTTTGCTTGTTGTTGCTGTTGTTGTGTCATCAAATTGCTTGCGACTCATACTGACCCTATATACAAGAGCCCTAAATGCCGTTCTATCCTGTGCCAACCTTGTCGTCTCAAACACAATCATTCCCACCACTCCACTCACAGAATCGATCCATCTCATCAAGGGTCTTCCTCTCCTGTGCCGTACCTCGACTCTCCCAAACATTGTCCTCTACAAGGACCAGTTCCTCCTTGCAGCATGTCCAAAGTACGTCAGATGAAGCTTCAGAATCCTTGACTCCAAGGAGCATTCTGGCTTCATGCTCTCCAGGAAAAACCTGTTTGTTCTCCTAGCAGTCCATGATATATTCAACACTCTTCTCCAGCACCACAACTCAAAGGCATCAATTCTTTTTCTATCATCCCTATTCACTGTCCAAATCTGATGCACATAGTACGTAATTGCAAAGACTATAGCCTGGATCAGGTGCACCTTAGTCTCCAGTCTGACGTCTTTGAACTTCAGAACTCTTGAGAGGTCCCCAGAGCTGACTTTCCCAGTGCAATTCCTCTCCTGATTTCCTGGCTGCTGTTACCAAGAGTGTTGACTGTGGAGCCAAGTAAACTGAAACTGTTAACTATCTCAATCTCTTCACCATCCATACTGATGCTGCCAATTGGCCCAGTGGTGAGAATCTCTGTTTTCTTGATATTGACCTTCAATCCATATTGAAGATGGCAGTCCTTGATTTTCTGCAGCAAACAATTCAGGTCCTCCTCAGTTTCAGCAAGCAGGGTTGTATCAACCGCGTAACACAGATTGTTGATGATTCTTCCACCAATCTTGATGCCACATTCCTCCTTGTACAGCCCAGCATCTCAGATGATCTATTCTGCATACAGATTGAAAAGGTATGGAGACAAAATATATCCCTGACAGACCCATTTCTTGATTTTGTACCATCCAGTGTCTCCCTGCTCTGTTCTGACAACTGCCTCTTGGTCCAAGTATAGGTTTCGCATTAGCACAATCAAATTTTCTGGATTCTTCTCAGAGTCAACCATAGCTTGTTGTGACCCACACAGTCAAAAGCCTTGGCATAGTCAATGAAGCACAGATAGACATTCTACTGCTATTCTCTGCTTTCTGCAAGATCTATCTTAAATTAGCTATAATATCTCTAGTACGACAACCTTTTCCAAATCCAGCCTGCACTTCTGGCAGTTCTCTGTTGACATAGTGTTCCAAAAGTTTTTGGTTAATTTTCAGCAGAATCTTGCTTGCATGTGATATCAATGATATTGTTCGATAATTGCCACACTCTGTTGGGTCACCTTACTATGGAATGGGAACAAATATCGATCTCTTCAAGTCATTTGGCCAAGTTGTTGTCTCCCAGATTTCCTGGCACAACTTAGTGTGCACATTCAGGGCAGCGCCTGTTTGTTGAAATAAATCAATTGGTATGCTGTCAACTCCTGTAGCCTGTTTTTTTGCCAATTCCTTCATAGCAACTTGAAGTTCTTTCTTCATCACCACAGGTTCTTGCTCATACGTTGTTTCATGAAATTCCTCTGTTGTCAGCCAATTCCTTCTGATACAGTGACTCTGTGTACTCTTTACATCTTCTATTTATACTTCCTGGATCATTCAAGATGCTACTCAATTTATCTTTAATTATTGCCACCCATGGCTTGAATTTGTTTTTTATATTCTTCAGCTTCAGAAACCCTTAGGGAGTTTGGTCCTTTTTATTTTGTGACCCCAACTCTCTGCACATTTCATTTTAATATCTTGCTTTGTCCTCCCAAGCTGCCTTTTGAAATTTTTTGTTCAGCTCTTTGATTTCTTGATTTTTTTTTTCCTTTAGCTTTGGCTTCTTGGCACTCTAATGCAATACTCAGACTCTCATATGACATCATTCTTGGTCTTCTTCTCCAGATTTTGTAATGGTCTTTTTGCATTCTTCATGGACGATTTTCTTAATATCCTCCTAGAGCTCATTTGGTCTATGGTCAGTGGTGCTCAAGGTCTCAAACCTGTTCCTGAGATGGTTTTGAAATTCGAGCGGGACAGACTGAAGGTCAAATTTTGGTTCCTGTGGACTTGATTTAATTTTCCTCAACTTCAGCTTGAACTTGCATATGAGTAGTTGGTGGTCTGTCCCACAATCAGCACTTGGCCTGTTTTTCACAGTTGATATTGGGCTTCTCCAGTGAGTCTTTTCACAAATGTAATCAATTTGATTCCTATGCACACCATCAGGTGAAATCCATGTGTGTAGCCTGCGTTTATGTTTCTTATAAAAGGTATTTGCAATGAATAAATAATTGAATGTGAAGAACTCTATCATTCTATCTCTAGCCTCATTTCCCTCACAGAGCCTGTATTTTCCAGCTACTGATACTTCTTCTCTGTTCCCAAATTTTGTGTTCCAGTTGCGCATTATTCTTAATGCATTTTTATTACATGTTTGATCAATTTCTGACTGTAAAAGTTGGTAGAAATCTTCTATTTCCTCCTCTTTGGCTCTAGTTGTTGGTGCATATATTAGAATGATGGTGGTATACACTGAATTTCCTTGTATGTGTATGGATACTATCCTGTTGCTGACCACATTGTATTTCAAGATAGATCTAGAAATGACTTTTTTAATTATGAAACCAACCCCATTTTTTTTCTCACCTTTTCTTGCCTGGCATAGTAAATCATATGATCATCTGATTCAAAATGTCCCATGCCAAGCCATGTCATTTCGCCAATAACTATTATGTCAATATTTATGTGTTCCATTTCTTTCTTAACAATGTCTAATTTTCCTACATTCATTCTTCTCACATTCCACATTACAGTCACTAGTGTCTCCTTACAGCTGTTCCTCTTTCTCTGTGTTTCCATTTCTAAGATCTCAGTTTCAATTACCATGTCTGTTAGTACAAATGATAGTCTTAGTGTGTTCTATTGTAGATAAGGTTTTTGAAGGCCTGTAATTTCAGAATTGGAGTGCCAATCCTTCTTCCTAGTCTGTCTCAGATCTATTAACAATCTGTGTTATGCAGATGACACAACCCTGCTTGATGAAACTGAGGAGGACCTCATGCACTTGCTGCAGAGGGTCAAGGACTGCAGCCTTCAGTATGGACTGAGGCTCAATGTCAAGAAGACAAAGATTCTCA
>NW_006400049.1:994583-998804 GCF_000299155.1 Elephantulus edwardii | reverse complement strand
TGTCAGAGGCAGTGCGATTGGCACAGTATAGAGCAGGGTTTAGGGCTGTTGTACATAGGGCCGCTATGAGTTGCAAACCACTTGACAGCACATAACAACAACAACAACATCTGACAGACAAGCATTCTAAACAGAAAAGAGCAGATGAAAGACATTTACCAGTTAGAAAAACACCAATATTCACTGTTGCTGCCCACCCGGCTACATGTTTGTTTGGGTTTTTTCTTTTTTCTTTTGTGGGGCTTTTTTTGGTTTGTTTGTTTTTTAATCCACCCTTTCCCTACTCCACCACCAATCCTTCCTACTTTAGCGTACAACATTCAACACCCGTCTCTCATTGACCAGTCCCTGATGTGATGGCCTAAGTCTCAAGAAATCAGGATTTCTCTGATTCTGACCATATCATGCTGCTGTCAGTCTCTTATGAAGCTGTCAGTGTATATTAATTAATAATTGTTTTTGTTGTTGTTATGTGCTGTTGAGTTGTCTGCAACTCATAGCAACCCTATATGTAACAGCTCTAAATCCTGCTCTGTCCTGTGCCAATCTCACTGTCTCTGAACACCTACCCCCATTACCATAGTCACTGAACCAATCCACCTCATAGTGAGACTTCCTCTTCTGTGCTGTTACTCTACCCTTCCAAGCATGACATATTTCTCAAAGAACTTATCCCTTCTTGTAACATGTACAAAGTATGTCAGACAAAGTTTCAGAATCCTTACCTCCAAGGAGCAGCCTGGTTTAACCCTCTTCAGAATGAACTTGTTCATTTTTCTGAGCAGTCTATGGTATATTCAATACTATTCTCCAGCACCATACATAGTTCAAAGGCCTTAATTCTCCTTCTATCCTTCCTACTCCTTGTCCAACTCTCTGACACATAGCAAGTGACTGCAAAGACCATGGCCTGTATCTGATACACCTTAGTCTGCAGAGAGACACCATTGCTCTTCATTACTTTGGAGAGGTTCCTAACAGCAGACTTTCCCATCAAAATACATCTTTTAATTTCCTGGCTACTGGTGCCAACAGTGTTGACTGTGGAGCCAAGTTAACTAAAGCTGTTAACAATCTCAATACCTTCATCATCCATCCTGCTGCCAATTGGCCAAGTAGTGAGAATCTTTGTCTTCTTGATAATTGAGCTTCAGTCCATATTGAAGGCTACAGTCCTTGACCTTCTTCAACAAGTGCCCCTCAGTTTCAGCAAGCAGGGTTGTGTCATCTGCATAATGCAGATTATTGATGAGTCTACCTCCAATCTTGATGCCACTCTTCTCCTCATAGAGCCCAGCCTCCTAGATAATTTGTTCCATATATAGATTGAAAAGGTATGGAGGTAGGACACATCCTTGGCATACACCCTTCCAAATTTTGAACCATTCAGTGTCTTTTGCTCTGTTCTGATGACTGCCTCCTGGTCCAAGTATAGGTTTTGCATTAGCACAATCAAGTGTTCTGGGATTCCCATTCTTTTCAGAGTCAAATCCATGGTAACCAAAATATGATCTTGAGTCTATCCTACCTGAATTTCAGAATCATCTCAGGAACAGGTTTGATGCCTTGAACACCAATGAGTGAAGACTGAGTGAGTTGCGGGAAGATACCAAGAACATTATCCAGGAAGAATGCAAAAGGTCCTTACAAAGACAGGGGAGGAAAAGACCAAAATGGATGTCAGAAGTGATTCTGAATATTTCACTAGAGCACCAAGAAGCCAAAGCAGAAGGGAGACTTCAAGATATTAAATTACTGAACAGAAAATTTCAAAATGCAGCACGGGAAGACAAAGTAAAATAATACAGTGAAATGTGCAAGGAGCTAGAGTCACAAAATCAAATGGGCCAAACTCACTCAGCATTTCTTCAGCTCAAGGAACTGAAGAACAAACTCAAACCTCAAGTTCAAGTTCAAATTTAAGGATGCTTTGGACAGAATATGAAATGATCCAGGAAATATTAAAATAAGATAGAAAGAATATACAGCCACTGTACCGAAAGAATTGACAGACACAGAAGAATTTAATGAAACAACATATGAGCAAGAGCCTATGGTGATGAAGGAAGAAGTTCAAGCTGCTTTGAAGGAATTGGCAAAAAATAAGCTCCAGGAATTGATGGTATACCAATTGATATATTTCAACTAACAGATGCTGTCCTTCATGTGCTCACCAAGTTATGTCAAGAAATCTAGAGGACAAAAACTTGGCCATCTTACTGGAAGAGATCTATATTTGTTCCCATTCCAAAGAAAGGTGACCTGACAGACGGTGGAAATTATCGAACAATATCTTAGATATCACATGCAAGTAAGATTCCAAAAGCAACTGGAATAGCACATCAACAGAGAACTACCAGTAGTGCAGGCTGGATTTAGAAGAGGCTGTGGTACTAGGAATATTGTAGCTAATGTTAGACGGATCTTGACTGACAGCAGGGGGAGTACCAGAGGAATGTCTATCTATGTTTCATTGATTATGCAATGGCGTTTGACTGTGTGGATCATATTAATAACACTTTTTAATAATTTCCACATGTTTTTGGATATCTTTTCTTGGACATGTGAACAAACATTAATTGCTTTCAGTGTGTCTGCCAAGTAGCTGTTTCTCTAATTTCCTGGCATAAACTGGTGAGCTGCATCTGTTAATAGAAACAAATGAATAGCCTTATTTTTTGTCTGTGGCAACATTGCAGCTTGAACTTCTTCCTGAATTGGAATTGCTTGTTCATTTGATTTTTTCCTGAACTTTCTCAGTATCAGTAATTTTGTTTTTTAAATAAAATTTTTATTTTCTACTTGTTTACTAACGAAGTTCATATACACTGTTTTGATACAGTGACTCTGTGTCTTTTGATACTTCCTTGATCATTCATGATTTTGCTCAATCACCTCTCAGTATTGCAGCTCCTATTCAATATTTACACTGATAAAAGTTCTATGAGAATCTGAACTCCATGAACAAAATGTTTAATCAAGATTGGTGGACGATAAGACAACAACTTGCATTAAGCAGATGTCACACAGTTGATTGCTGAAAGTCAGGAAGACTTGAAATATTTACTGAGAAAGATCAAGGACTGTGATCACACTGTATGGGAGTAAATGTATGAAACAAAATGTGAATGAAGATAGTGGAGGGAGGGCAGTATATGAACTCTGTAAGCAAGCTAGTGAAAAATTAAAGCAACTAATAAGAAAAGAAAATAAATAATAAATAAGATTAAAATCCTCACCACTGAACCAATAAGTAACATCATTATAGATAAAGAAAAGATTGAAGTTGTCAATGATTCATCTAACTTGGATCCACCACCAACACCCTTTGCACCAGCAGCCAGGCAATCAGGCATTGGGCAAGTATGCTGTAAGGGACCTCTCCAAATTACTGATGAGAAATGACATCAGTCTGAAGACTAACGTGCATCTGATTCAGGCCATGGTCTTTTTAATAACTTGCTATCCATCTTGTTATACGTCAGAAAGATGGACAATGACTATGGACATTAGAAGAAGAAAAGATGCCTTTGAACTGTGGTGCTGATGAAGAGTATTGAATATACCATGGACTGCTAGGAGAACAAATATGTTTGTCTGAGAGAAGGTGAAACCAGGCTGCTCTTTAGAGACAAGGATTCTGAAGGTTCATCTGACATACTTTAGACATGTTGCAAGGAGGGTTCAGTCCTTGGAGAGAGACGTGATGCTTGGGAGGGTAGAGGGATGGCGCCGGAGAGGAAAAACCTCTATGAAAGAGATTGATTCAGTGACTAGGATAATGGGGGTAGGTGTGTCAGAGACAATATAAGGTTTGCACAAGAGAGAGCAGAGTTTAGAGATGCTGTACATAGGGCCTCTGTGAGTCACAGGCAACTATTTGGCACATAACAAAAACAACAATCCATCTGAAAGCTGGCAAGGAATAAGAATGCAGCAGAAGAACTGATGCCTTTGAGCAATGGAATCAGAGAAAAGCACAACATTATCCCATGGACCATCAATAAAAGAAACACGCATGTCTTGGAGAATGTGCAGCAGCATGCTTCTTTTTTTTTTTTTTTAGTGATTCCCAACAGTTTAATGAAATTCCAAGACAAAGTGTGATTACATCTCTACACATATACAATATGCATATGTGAGTTTACAAATTTTAATAACTCGTTTCACTCAGAGACCGAAAAAATGATCAAAAAGAAACCGTGAGTAACCAGCTATAAC
>NW_006400049.1:991100-994235 GCF_000299155.1 Elephantulus edwardii | reverse complement strand
AAAAAAAAGGAGACATTTATAAATAAAAAAGAAGGGGGACAATCACGTAGGAAAAAGAGGTTCACGACAAAATACTGGTGCACGCGATCATTTTCACAAAGATTAATGTGGATTAACACTCCCCATTACAGAAACCGCACAGTGAGGGGACACAATAGACCAGCTTCTTAGAAGCAAGGATGACAAAGCTTCCTCTCATACTTTTGGCTTGTTCCTGGGAGAGGCTAGTTCTTGGAAAGAAACAGCATGCTAGGAAAGACGAGTGAGCATCAGCAAAAGAGAAGGAAACACTAAATGAGATAGATTGACACAGTAACTGCAGTAATGTGGTTGAGTTTGTCAGATATGGTAAAAGTGGTACAGGAAAGGACAGGTTTAAAATTTATTGTTCACACAGACACTGTGAGTCTAGCTTTACTCAATAGCACCTAATAACAACAACTAACTTTCCTAGCATGATCTGTTTTCAAAGGCTAGCTTCTCTTGAGAAAATGTTCAAGTGAAGAGATGAAATTACACCATCCTTCCTTCTAAGGAGCACTCTGGCTGTCCTTCGTACAGGACAAATTTGTCTGCTATTTTTGACACATGATGAGATTGTCAATGCTCTTCTCCACTACTACAGTGAAAAGTCAATGTTTCTTCTTTGGTCCTCCTTATTCATTATCCAACCTTCAGAAGCAAAATAGACGATTTGAGATACTGTGGTTTTGATTAGGTGCATGGTAATCTTATAGTAAGTTTATCTATCTATCTATCTATCTATCATCTATCTCACAGCTTTTGCCAATTTGATGTGTTATGGACATACAATTTATTGATGACAAATACAGCAATCAGTTGTACACCTCATTCATTAATCAATATAATGTATTCAGATATTCTGTTTGTTAGTTTTTAATATTATAAATGTTCCATATCATAGAGTCTGCACATGTATTTATTTTGACTTCTCTTTGATAAATTGTTCAGTGTAGGAATAATTTAATTCTGGAATCATGGATTTTCTACATGGATATCTCGGGAAATTTATTTTTAGGTATTCTCTTCCTATGATTTACTCTCAAAAGCAAAGTAATTATGTACCATTTTAAAAACATTGCCCTATGATTTATGATGCAAAACAGTTTTGTCATAATTTTATTAGCATAATTGAAAAACATTATTTACTTGTGAGATTTGTATTTACCCAGATAACATATAATGGTCTAAAATATAATCTGTCTGTTGTTTTTAATTGTGTCACATGAGGAAATAATCTAAAGTCTCAGATATAAATACTTATAAAAAAGTTACTTCAACCTAAGTATAGATAAGATTTGGAAAGTTATGAGTATAAACTAAGTTTAATCTGTAAAACATGATTATTTTTATTAAATAAGATAAATTTATTCAGGAATTAGGTTGAAGAAACCAGATTGCAAATGTATGGATGCATTGGAAAATTATGGCATTGGAGAATATGGATAGGGAATAAATTAAATACTCAAAAGCAGAATAATTAGAATGTTTTTCTTTTAATTTAAAAGTTTCACAAAATATTTTGTAGGGCAATCAAAAGGGAAGGATTAATGGTAGTGCTAGAAATAGTTCAGATGTTACAATCCTCTTGACTCAAAGAAGTTAAAAAGCAGTAGCTGAGAAATCCACCTGGAGAAAGTTAGTGGTGACCCTCTCTGGAAAAGTAGGACCTTTAGGTTGAGAAACTCCATTGTAACCCTTTAGGAGAAGCTGGAGAATAAATATGCAGATTGCGTTTCACTTTTCTTCTGGTTAGATTTTCTCTCTTAAATTCCCTGAATCCAACAGAAAAATATAGCTTGTGAGCACACACAGCATTCAGGTAAACTTCACTGTATACTCTACAAAAAGATAGAAAGATGCCAATAAAGAGACAAAAAGACTGTTTTCATGAAATGAATAATTTTTATTTTCTAGAAAAAATAATATTATGGAATTCTCATTTGTCATGGAAGAATGTTTTTTGAATAGTAAAACATAGGTAAATGTCTTTCTGATAACCTTTGCTTTTTGGCAAAGTTGATGTTTCATCACTTTCTTCCTAGTCCATTTTAGTCTATAATCTGTGCTGAAGCCTACTCAACAATGTAGTAATACTCAAATCTCCAGTAGGAGGGTAGTATCTTTTCACAAAATGCATTGGCTGGGACTCAAATCTGAGTTGCCAGCGTGAATGACAGGAATTCTAACACTGCATCTCTATTGTCCCTTTAATATGGCCAGTTACCTGCTGCCATTGGCTTGAATTCAATACTCTTAGCCAAGACTACAATTCAAAGGCATCAGTTCTTCTTTTTCCTTTATTCATTGTCCAACTTTGCATAGGAGGCAACAGAAAATACCATGTCCTGAATTTGATGCACCATTCTCTTTAAACCAGCATCTTTGCTCTTAAGAATCTTAGAAGGTCCTGGATACAAATTTCCCCAGTGCAACATGTATTTTGTTTATTTGACTTTGGCTACCATGGGTGTTGATTGTGGATCCAAGTAAAATGATATTACACCTTAAATATATCAATCTTAATGTTGGCTATTGGTCCACTGATAAGGATTTTTTTCTTGGATTGTGAGCATGTTGTAGGAAAAGGCAAAGGTTAGGTCTGTTGTTCATAGAATTGCTGAGTCATAGAGAGAGCTCTGTTGGCCTAATGGACAGAAAATTATGCTATAAAGCCAAAGGTGGGTGATTTTATTCTGCGGCCCTCAGGCCTGTTTTGAATTGTTTTGGTCAAACATTCTTCTGAGTGGTATTGTACTGGTCTGTCCATTTCTTGTACAGAGGTAACTCATGGTTGCTGTGATGCTAAATGGTGCAACAACACTGATGTGTCAAATGTGATAAGGGTAACCCATGGTGGACAGTGTTTGGTGGAACTCGCAGATTAAAACAAAACTCCTTCCTTGGAAGAAGGAGTGGCATCCACTTCCAAGATAGCTTGCTTCTGGAAACACTATGAACTTGGAGAAATGATAAAAATTACACAAGTGTTCAGGTCTTTCGTTCATAGGGTCACTATGAGTCATCTACGACTCAACGGCACTTAACAACAACAGCAACCTGCCCAAAATATGTGAGGTGAAGATTCACCATCTTTGCCTCCAAGGAAGAAAC
>NW_006400049.1:969886-989070 GCF_000299155.1 Elephantulus edwardii | reverse complement strand
AATGTCTGTTTGTGTTTTATTGACTATAAGAAGCATTTGAGAGTCGGAGGGCGGCGGACTGGCCTAGGGCAGCCAGGCCGCGCAGCGGGCATGGCGGGCGTGGGGCTGCGGGAGGCCGCCCAGCGCTGGCTGCTGTGCGGAGGTCACGATGTGCCGCGGGCCGCCTCGTCCTCCTCCTGCCCGGGCTGCGGACCCCCTGGTCCTGGGGTTCCCTGCCCTGGCAGTCTGCGCCCCGCGCTCGCCCCCGCGCCGGCCTGAGTCGCCGACCACAGCGCGCACCTCTGGGTGCGTTACCAGGACAGGCGGAGACTAGTGCATGACCTCCTGCCCCTGAAGTCTGCAGTCTCCTGAACCCAGCGGCCATCTACGCCAACAGTGAGATCAGCTTGTGGGATGTTGAGGTCTGTGGCTTGGACTACGACTACACTCTGGCACAGTATGCAGATTCACTGCACCCCGAAATCTTCAGTGCAGCCCAGGACATCCTGATTGAACACTACAAGTACCCAGGGGGGATTCACAAATATGACTACAACCCCAGCTTTGCCATCCGCGGTCTCCACTACGACATCCAGAAGAGCCTCCTGATGAAGATTGATGTTCTCTCTAAACACAACAAAATTCCAATTTAGTTTGTAACTCTATTATTGTTATTGTTGCGATGTTCCCTCAAGTCATCTGCAAATCATAGCAACCTATGTACAATAGCTCTGAAGCCTGCTCTGTTTTGAGACAGTCTCACTGACTCCAATAGACCTACTTCCATTGCCTCAGTTGCTCTATCAACCTATCTCATCGAGGGTCTTCCTCTCCTGCACTGTCTCTCCACTGTTTCATGCATGATGTGCTTCACTAAGGACCAGTCCCTTCTAGCCACATGCCCAAGGTATGTGAGATGAAGCGTCAAATTCCTAGCGTCCAAGAAGAAACTTGGTTTCACCCTTTCTAAGGCACATTTATTTGTTTTCTTACTGGACCATGGTATATTTAAGACTTCTCCAGGATCAAAAATAAAAGGAATAAATTCTTCTTCTATCATCCTTAGTCATTGTCCAGCTCTGTGTCAGATATCAATAGCAAGCAACTTTTAAAAACAAAGGCCGGACCACTGGGTCTTTTTAGGTTTAAACAAGAAGCTTCCAGCCCACAATTGTTTGTTAACTAAATCAAAATAATCAATCAGTTTGCACCTGATTGTTAACTAAATTAAAACAACCAATGAGATTACATACAAGTGTCAATTAAGTAAAAACAACCTAACTCCCAGAATGCAGTTGCTTCAACAACTGAATGTGGAAACTATTGTACAATATTGTTAATACCACATGTCATATAAGCAAAATACTGATGAAAATCATTAAATAATGGCCAGTACATAGATAGATGACTGCCAGAAATTCAAGCAGGATTTAAAAGAGGCTGTGGTACCAGAATTATCATTACTGATATCAGATGAATCCTGGCCAAAAGTAAAAAGCATAACAAGAAGAGCTGTATATGTTTTATTGACTATGTAGATCATAGCAAGTTGTGGCTGCCGTTTGAGAAGAATGGGAGTCTGAGAGCATTAATTGTGTTCATGAAAAACCTATACCTGGACAAGGAGGTTGTTGTGTAAACAGAAAAGAGAAACATTGCATAGTTTAAAATTAAGAATGGTGCGCATCAGAGTTATAGTCTTTCTTCATACCTATTCAATGTTTGGCAAATTGTTCAAAAAGCTAGGTTCTATGAAGAGAAATGTGGCATCAGGATTGTAGGGAGACTCACCAATAACTTAACCTGCATTATTCACATGACACAACCTTGCTTGCTAAAAATAAGGAGGACTTGAAGCACTTGTTGCAGAAGATCAAGGAATGCATCCTTCAATAAGGATTCCATTTCAATATCAAGAAAACAAAGATTCTTTGATGCATGGAGAGGAGATCGACACTGTCAGCAAGTTTATCTTGCATGGATCCACAGTTAATAAGCTTGTTATTAATGGTGAAGAAATAAGAAGAAACATTGCATGGGAAAACTCTGTAGTTAGAGACCTCTCCAAATTATTGAGAAGTAATGATGTCAATTTGAGGACTAAGGTGCATCTTATTCACACCACGGTCATTTCAATCACTTATTATGTATCTGAGAGCTGCATAATGAATAAGGATGAGAGAAGAAGAAGTGATATGTCTAAGCTTTGGTTTGGGAGAGGAACACAGAATGTTCCATGACTGCCAAAACAACAAACAAATTGGTCTTGAAGAAGATGACACCAGAGTGTTCTCTGAAGGCAAGAATGATGAGACTTTGCCTCACAAAATTTGGGCATGTTGCTAGGAGTGGCTGTTCCTTGGAAAGGAACATGATTCTTGGAAGGATGGAGGGTTAGCGAAGAAGAGGAAGACCCTATACCAGGTGAGCTGACATGACAACAGCTACAATGGGCTCTAGTGTGTCATGAATTGTAAAAATGGCACAGGTTTGGACACAGATCAGATATGTTGCCCATAGGGTTGTTGTGAGTTGTATGCACCTTGATGATGCCTAACAACAATAACAACAACAACCACAACAACATCAAACATACTGAGAAGCAACAAACATACAGGAGTGAACAGCACTTTGCTTAAAATCAGAAAGGGTGTGTAACAGGTTTGTATTTTTTTCTACATATTTAATCAATCTGTACCTCAGCAGATACTTAGAGAAGCTATCGTCTATGAAGTGGCGTCAGGATTAGAGGAAGATTTTTCAATGGTCTATGTTATGTAGTTATGTCAACAGAGAACTGCCAGACATGCAGTCTGGATTTAGAAGAGGCCGTGGTACTAGGGATATTATAGCTAATGTTAGATTGATCTTGGAAGAAGCAAAGAATAACAGAAGAATGTCTATCTGAGCTTCATCGACTATGCAAAGGCTTTTGACTGTGTGGATCACAAGCTATGGCTGACTCTGAGAAGAATGGGAATCTCAGAACATTTGATTTTGCTAATGCAAAACCTATACCTGGACCAAGAGACAGTCATCAGAACAGAGCAGGGAGACACTGGATGGTTAAAAATCAAGAAAGGGATCCGTCAGGGTTGTATTTTGTCTCCATACCTTTTCAATCTGTATGCAGAACAGATCATCTGAGATGTTGGGGTGTACGAGGAGGAATGTGGCATCAGGATTGGTGGAAGAATCATCAACAACCTGTGTTATGCAGATGTCTCAACTCTGCTTGCTGAAACTGAGGAAGACTTGAAGTGTTTGCTGCAGAAGGTCAAGGACTGCAGTCTTCCATATGGATTGAAGCTCAACATCAAGAAAACAAAGATTCTAACCACTGGGCCAATTGCAATTGGCAGCATCAGTATGGATGGTGAAGAGATTGAGATAGTCAACAGTTTTAGTTTACTAGCTTCCACAGTCAACACTCTTGGTAACAGCAGTCAGGAAATCAGGAGATAAATTGCGTTGGGAAAGTCAGCTGTGAGGGACCTCTCAAGAGTACTGAAGAACAATGGCATCAGGCTGGAGACTAAGGTGTGCCGGATCCAGGCTATAGTCTTTGCAATTACGTGCTCTGCATCAGAGAGTTGGACAGTGAATAAAGATGATAGAAAGAGAATTGATGCCTTTGAGCTGTGGTGCTGGAGAAGAGTATTTAATATACCATGGACTGCTAGGAGAACAAACAGGTTTGTCCTGGAGAGGGTGAAGCCAGAATGTTCCTTGGAGCCAAGGATTCTGAAGCTTCATCTGATATATTTTGGGCATGTTGCAAGGAGGGACTGATCCTTGGAGAGGGACATCATGTTTGGGAGATTGGAGGGACGGCACAGGAGAGGAAGATCCTCAATGAGATGGATCGATTCTGTGAGTGGAGTGGTGGGAATGAGTGTGTCTGAGATGGCGAGGTTGGCACAGGATAGAATGGCATTTAGGACTCTTGTATATAGGGTTGCTATGAGTTGCAAGCGACTCAATGGCACATAACAATAGCAACAACAACAACAACAACAACATGTTATGCAGATGGTATAACCTTGCTTGTTGAAAGTGAGGGAGACTTGAACAGTTTGTTGCAGAAAATCATTGACTACAGCCTCTAAATATAGATTTCATTTCAACTTCAAGAAGACAAAAATATTCACCACTGGAACAATAAACTATATCAAGATTGATGGAAAGAAAAGATTGACATTGTCAATGATTTTATCTTACTTAGATCCTCAGTCAACACCCTTGGCACAAGCAATCAGGAGGTCAGGAGACATGTTGCTGATTGAGGAAGTATTCTGTCATAGACCTCTCTATGCTACTGAAGTGTAAACAAAGATAGTTTTAAAGCATAAACAAAGATAATTTCAAAATAAGACATGTCTGAACAGGTCTTCTTTTCAATCACTTAGTATGCATTTGAGAGCCTGACAATGAATAAAGACGATAGAAGAATTGATGTCTTTAGGCTTTGGTGTTAGTGAAAATTACTGAGTATCCCATGGACAAACAGAAGATCCCCCACTACACCACAAACAAAGGAGCACCCCAAGCCACAGGAGAAAAGAAAAAGAGAGTTGGAGGTTTGGTGCCAAGAGGGGTACTCCCCATTGCCTGGGGAGACAGGATTGAGTCATCCTGGCAACTGGTCATCTCAGAGGGCAACCAAGAAAAATTACTTTTGTGTTATACATTGTTAGTGGGATTGTAAAATGGTATAGCCACAAACATAAAATAAAATAAAAAAATAAAATAAATAAAATAAAATAAAAAGGTATAGCCACTCTGGAAGACAGTTTGGCGTTTCCTCAAAAGGTGAACATAGACATTCCCTATGACCCAGCTATTCCACTGCTTGGAATATACCCTGAGAAAAGGAGAACTGAAGCACAGAGACTTGTACACTAATGTTTCTAGCAACATTATTCACCATCTCAAAAGCATAGAAACAGCCCAAATGCCCAACCACAATGAAATGGATTGCAAAATTTTGGTACATTCACACAATGGAATATTATGCAATGCACTAGAGCAATAATTTTGTAAATTAATACCTACATGGAAAGTACTGGAGAGAATTATGCTAAGTTAACTAACTCAATATCATAAAGACAAATACTGAATAGGACCATTATTGAAGAGCATGTACAAGAAACCAAGGAGGGGGCTTAAACATAGAGTCACACGATTTGACGGGTTGGAGGAGAGATTGGTAAAGGAAAGGGGAAAGTTCAAATGTGAAAAAACTGTATATGAATTTTATGAACTTTATAAACCAGAATAAAATACATTTTTTAAAAAAGAAAAAAAAATATAGATATGTTTTGGAAATAGTGCAGCCAGATTGCTCCTGGAGGAAAATGTGATAATGCTTTGTCTCACATATTTGTATATGTTGCTAGGAGAGTATATTCCTTGGAGAAGGACATCTTACTTGAAAAAGTGGAAGGTCAGCAAAAGAGAGGAAGGTCCTCAATGAGATGAACTGATATGGTGAGTGCAGCCATTGACTCAAGTTTTTCAGAGATGATGAGATTAGCTACAGGACAGAACAGGGTTCAGATCTATTGTTCATAGGGTACCTATGAGTAACACTTGACACACTGACACATAACAACAATAATTCAACCAATGTACTATTTAAAATCTGTGGAGTAAGACAGCATAATTAAAACCTATTGTTTTTATTTGTGGGTTTAAATTAGTAAAGTGAGAAGAGTAGGAGGAGCTTCTCAAAGACAATGTTATTTGGTTTTAAATATTTACAAAATTGAATCTCAAAATTCAGTCAAAATGTATATTTTAATAGTACAAAGTTGAGCATATTTTTCCCCCACTCAAAGAGAATTATCACAATAGTTTCAGTTCCATCTTATGGCAGAAATCTTATATTTTATTTCCCATAATTTAAAAGATTTTATAATTTAGTTAAAGTTCATTTTTTTTTCAAGTAAGAAATAGAAAACTGCGGTAGAGGTGTGAGAAGATAGGGCAATATTGAATTAAGACCATGATACGATAGCTAATATTTGGTAAAACTTCATTGTAATTAAGAAGCAGTTTTGTGGTCTACTACGTCTTGTAAGTTTTCTGTTGAAGAGTTGGTGAGTCTTATAGATATTGTCTAGGATGAAAACTCGTATTACTATAACATTTATATGTATAGACAAAATCATGAAAAAATAAGGTTCTGTTGACGACACAGTGGTTTCATCAATGAGCTTGAGTTTATGGCAGAGATTACAAGAGTAGCATAGGACAGAGAAGGGATTTATTCTGCTGTTAATGCTCTGCATGAAGTAATGAATTGTAATAGACTTAGTTGCACCATAAAATAACAACAGTGAAATAAAATTACTTCTGGAAGTTCAGTTGTAATGAAGTTTTTCGTTTGTTTTTCTTTTTTTTTTACACTGAATATTTTTCCAAATATTAAAGTTTGAGAATTACTTGAACAGCAATTGAGATATCTCATTGATCTCATCAAACTGATACAAATCTGGAAGTGTTCATTCATCTATTTCAAGAGATTTAGAAGTATTTCTGGCCAGTTTAATGGAATAGAGACAAATTTTTTTCTCTTCTAAAGAGAAAGGATCAAAGAATGCACACTTTATTAAATAATAAGTTTCAATCTTTTTCAAATTTATTGAATAATTAATGTTGAATGCCTACAAATTTTACTGAGCAGAGGGACCAGCTGGCCTAGTGGACCAAAAGCGATGCTACCAAGCCAAAGGTGGGTGACTCTAATCCGCGGCCCTCGGGCCTATTTTTCATTGTTTGGTTCAAACAGTCTTCTTGGATGTATAACCCTGGTGTGTCCACTTGCCATACATGGGCAACTTTTGGTTGCTGTGAAGCTGAACTCTGTGACGCTGACATGTCAAATATGATAATGGTTACCCACGGTGGACAGTGTTTGGTGGAGCTCCCTGATTAAAACAAGCTTGGAAGCAGGGGTGGCATCCACTTCCGTAAATAGCTTGCCTCCGGAAACCCTATGAACCTGGAGAAAGGACGAAAGTCTCGCAAGTGTCTAGGACTTTCGTCCATAGGGTCACTATGAGTAACCTGCAACTCAAAGGCACTTAACAACAACAATTCAAATATAACTACAACTACGCAGAGACAAGGATCTTCCCAAGTACAATAGTATCATATTATGGAAATAAGTGACGGATAATATGACTAATGTCAGATAGATATTGACTATAAGTGGAGAATAACAAGAACATATTTACCCATATTTTTACTGCCCAGCCAAAAGGAGGACAGTTCAAATCTGCCAGCTGCTCTTTAAGAATAAGATAAGTGATCTCTTCCCGTGTGATTTCCAGCCTCTGAAAACATCCTGGGTCAGTTATGAGTTGAGTCTGACTTGAAGCAATGCATTTGGCTTTTTAAAAATTGACTTCTTACTATGCGTTGTGTGGTATCTTACCATGAGGCAATGTAAAATTTTAAATGACAATTTCGAGGATGAGAGGTCCAGAAAACTTAATGGTGTACATGCAGAACCTGTTTGAATGTGCATGTTCAATGAGTAATTATTTAAACAGGAAAATGGAAGACTGCATATTTGCATGTTTTAAAATTGGGAAAAGTGTATGAAAGGCTATATTTTTATATGTTACTTATTTGACGTATATGCTGAGCAAATAATCTTAAGAAGCTGATGTGTATGAAAAATGTGGCTTTAAGATTGAATCAAGATTCATTTGTAATCTGTAGCATGACAAAGGAAGTGAATTAACTGTTGATTCTGACACAGGATCTTTAATGAGCTTCTACTGAAGCTATAAGGTCTGTTTCCAAGTTCACTTTTATGGTTTATAGAAGTTTTAATTCCTGGTAGATCACTGACTAGAGATTTGAATGATTCACTCATAATATTTTTATAGCCTGCTTAACATACGCAGATAATTTACATGAGAAGACAGAGTATGCAAAAGAAGTCAAGAAAGATGTTGTATATTGCGTAACAGAACTTCAGAAGTGTCATACCATCCTATCTGCTACATGTTTTGGTCATATAGGAAAACTCCACTGTAATGTGGGAGGGGACTGTACAAAAGAGTGCAAATAAGAAATAAAGGTAACTGGAAACATTTTAGATATTGAAAACCAGGAGATACTAGATGTATCAGTGTTTAAATATGTCTCAAGCCTTTCCTGAATCTTCAAAGTAAATTGAAAAATATGTTTTGCTAGGATTTTTTTTCCATCTGGAGGAGAGCAGAGGTGAGTGGAAGAATAATGTTTCTTTTAGTGACAACAATTTTTGCCTAGTATATCATATAAATTATAAAGCATTAAACCTTAATATTGTTTTTGGTTATGTTGAGAAAAAGGATAATCAGGAAGATGGGATATGAAAAATAAAGTTTTTTCCAGTGAATAAAATAATTCAAATTAAACAGATTACTTGCTAACAGAGGATACAGCATAAAAAAAGAGATGCACATTAAACCAGCTCCAATCAGACCCAAAATAATTGGAACAGAATTAATAAAACCCCATCCATGTCAGGTAAAATTGTTTCCCCACATGGACTTAAAAAGTAGAAAAATATAGAGATCTGGAGAGTATCATTCAGACAAATTGTACAAGATAATGAGGCTTTTCCGGAATCCAATAAAGACACTGAAGCTACTCAAGAATCTCTGATTACAAAATAAGAATTCCATATGAAAAATGCATGTTTATTATTATAATGTAAAATGTATTTGCTGTATAACAACTACAGCTGCACAGTGATTCAGATGTTCTGTGCAAGTCTGAATAAATCATACTAACCAAGCCCAGCAAAAGATGTGGTTATAAAGTAAGAAGATCATTAGGATTTTGTCTCATGGTAATAAATCATTTTAATAAAACTATTGCTATAATAGCAATATGAAAATAAGGTACTTTTTTCCTTGTGAGTTGTTTAAATGAATATCTTGTGTGAACTAGGCTTAAAAGGAGAGTAAATATATCTAAAATGTCAGATTTTTAAAATGTATCTGATGGTGAAGAATTTTGAGTAAATATACGTACATGAGTAAAATGAGGAGTGCTGAAGAGTAATGATTTTAGTGTGAGAACTAAGGTGCATCTCATTTAAGCTATGGTCTTTGTGGTCTTTTTCAGTCACTTGCTATGCTACTGAGAGCTTGACAATGAATTAGGAAGACAGAAATTGATGCCTTTGAACTGTAAAGTTGGAGAAGAACACTAAATAGCTCATGGATTGCCTTAAAAACAAATAAAATATATCTTGGCTAAGGTGTAACCAGAATTTTTACACATTCCTAGGAAAGATTTTTCTGTAGAAAGAGGCATCATGCTTGGAAAGGTGGAAAGACGGTAAAAGAGAGGAAGACTGTCAACTGGGTATAGTGACACAGTAACTGTAGCAATTGACTTGAGAGTGTGAGAGGTTTATGAGGATAACACAGGTTAGGACTGGATTTGTTACCTTTCAGCACTCTGGTAAGGTCCTCCATGACAGATTTTCCTAATGCAATCTGCCTTTAGATTTTCTGACTGCCGGTACCAAGAGTGTTGATTATGGGATCAAGAAAGCTGAAACTGTTAACAATCTCAGTCTCTTCTCTCTATCACGATGCTGGCAATTGGCCCAGTGGCTGAGATCATTGTGTTCTTGATGTTGAGCTTCAATCCATTTGGAAGGCTGCAGTCCTTGGCCTTCTGCAACAAACGCCTACAGTTCTTCCTCAGTTTCAGCAAACAAGTTTGTATCATCTGCATAACACAGGTTGTTGAAGAGTTATGATTTATTGATTATGCAAAGACATTTGACTGTGTGGATCATAATGAACTACAGCTACTAGTGAGATGAATAGAAATCTTAGATCACTTATTTGTGCTCATGTGAAATCTATACCAAGATGAAGAAACCATTATCCATGTAAGGGATTGCAGCATGGTTTAAAATCACAAAGAATGAATGTGTATCACAGTTGTATCCTTTCTCCATACCTATTCATTCCCGTTGCCCCAAAAAAAGTGTGGAAATTATCAAACAATATCACTAATATCACATACAAGCAAAATCCTGCTGAAGATTATCAGCACTTCCATGCACTCTCTCCCTTCAAGAACTTGTTGTCTTTCTCAGGAGGTGTTCCAGTTCAGTGGCAATGTACTAAAAAAAGTAAAAAAGGCTATAGTGGCTCCCTCCTAACTAGCCACAAAAGAGAAGAGGCAACAGTCAGGGTCCAAGGAAGCCTACCAAGATTACAGGAGACCCGAGAAGCAGCTGAATAGAGGTACATAGCCCTGTCCCTCTCCTCTCATATAGGGCATAGGGTGAAACCATTAAGCTTGTTTCAGACTGAGTTTGGTACCAGCACCACCTATGACAATTTCAAACTTTAGAAGAGGTGGGCTGCAGGCTCACAATATTCCCACAAAGATATGTGAGACCTAAGTGATCACCAGCATAGAGGTACCTGGGATTGTCCCGCTCCATTCCCCAGTAATAGAGAGAGTGCACCAATCAGGGGAAAATTAGTCTTGTGACACAATTCAGACCACCAAGGACAATTACAGACTTTACAAGATGTGAACAGCTCAGGAAAGGTTCCCACAGGGCTGCACTGCGGACCAGAGACAAGTTGAAGAATTTTAGGAGAGATGAGTTTCCCCACTACTTGGAATCAGACAAGATTCCTGGTATAGCGTATTTTTCTCCCCTATAAAAGGAACACTTTAAGTTTGCACCTAATCACTGTTGTTGTGTTATTATGTGTTGTTATGTGTTGTCCAGTCACTTGCGACTCATAGCAACCCTATGCACAACAGCCCTAAACTCTGCTCTGTCCTGTGCCAATCGCTGTTGTTGTTGTTGTTTGATACCGTCGAATCGTAAAAGGCTCATAGCGACCCTATGAAGGAACGGCCTGAGCACTGTTCATACATAGAGTTTCCCGAGGTAAGCCATTTCGGAAGTAGATGCTGCTCCTCCTTCCAGGCTTGATTTAGTCGGGAAGC
The DNA here is from genome assembly GCF_000299155.1 of Elephantulus edwardii. Lineage (NCBI taxonomy): Eukaryota > Metazoa > Chordata > Mammalia > Macroscelidea > Macroscelididae > Elephantulus > Elephantulus edwardii. Next base: position 978,093 of record NW_006400049.1, on the reverse strand, counting down.
TCCAGCCAACACTGTCCACCATGGGTACCTGTTACCACGATGTGCCAATCGCTAGCATCATAAAAATAAAGAACTAACAACAACCTAATAGAAAAATTCTAATACATTCCAAGAAAGACTGCATACAATGTGAAGAAAGAAGCAGGCATCTACAAACACTATGAAAAACAAACAAAAAAAGCTTCTCTTTATAAAAAACAGCATATTGCAGACCCACTAAATAACCTACAAACAGGGAGGCAGAATAAATGTATTGACATGGAGTTATAAGAACAGCTACTGAACAAGGTACAAGTGAGGGAAGAATGGAAGTCATAAATAAAGCAAATACTGTAAAGACAGGGAATCAGAAGAAATAAACTGATGTGGAATTATATGAACAGCTGCTAAAGAAGTTACAAATGATGGAAGAAAGAATAGATGCAATAAATAGCATGAATATTCCAGAGATAAGGATTCAGAATGAATATATCAATATGGAGGAAAATAAACAACTATGGGAAAAAATTGCAGAAGATTGAAGAAAGAATTGAAACTACAGATTAAGAAGAACAAAAAAATTAAGAAATGATCACAAGACAGAAAAGGTATAGTCAACACAATACTGGAAATAACAGGAATGCATGAAAAGGCAATCCAGAATATCAAGATCAAAATTCTAGAATTTTCCAACATGCTGTAGGAGAAAAGAAGAAGAAATGGAACAGAGAGCTAGTGAACTGGAAGATAAAAACCTTAATGGAAACTTACTAGAAAAAAAGAGGGAGGATAAAGAAGATAGAAGGGAAATGATAAAAAGGTTAGAATCACGGTGGATAACATGGCAAGCAACAAAATACACATTATCAGATATCTGGAATAGAAGGGAAATCACTGAGAAAATTATGGAAGAGGTACTAAAAGAACCTCCCAGGTATTATGGAGAAGGAAGAAACTCACATTAAAAAGCTCAATGAACCCCAACATTACTAGACCCTAAAAGAAAACCATCAAGACATATAAAATCCACTAAAATAAAGGGTAAGTATACAATTCTAAAAACAAACTAAGGAGGGCCTGAAGCACTTTTTGCAGAATGTCAAGGACTGGGGTCTTCAATATAGATTGAAGCTCAACATTAAGAAGACAAAGATTCTCACCACTGGGTCAACTGGCAGTACATGATAGATGGAGAAGAAATTGAGGTTGTTAGTAATTTCAGCTTGTTCAACTCTTCCATTAACTCTCTTGGCACTAGCATTCAGGAAATTAAAAGACAAATTACACTGGGAAAATCTGCTGTCAGAAACCTCTCCAAAGTACTGAGAAGCCACAATGTCAGTCTAGAGACTAAGGTGCATCTGATCCAGGCTATGGTCTTTGTAACTACTTGCTATGCATCAAAGAGCTAGATAATGACTAAAGATGACTAAAGAAGAATCGATGTCTTTGAGTTGTGGTTCTGGAGAAGATTCTTGAACATACCATGGACCGCCAAGAAAACAGTTTGGCCTGTCTTGGAGAGGGTAAAACCAAGTTTCTCCTTGGAGGCCAGGATTTTGAAGCTCCATCTCATATACCTTGGGCATGTAGCCAGTAGGGACAGATAGGGACATCATGCTCGGTAGGTGAGAGGGACAGTGCAGGGGAGGAGACACTGGATGAGATGGATTGATATTGTCACTGGAGCAGTGGAATTATGTATTAGAGTCAGTGAGACTGGCTCAGGATAGAGCAGGCTTCAGAGCTGTCATACATAGGGTTGCTATGATTCATGGGCAATTTGACGGCATATAACAACAACAGTCATATGGAACAAAGTATGTTCTTTTAGTTATGTACTGTCCAATCACTTGCAACTCATAAAGATCCTATGTACAACAGCTTTGAACCCTTCTCTATCCTAGGCCAACACTATTGTCTCTGATACATAACTCCCATTACCCCAGTCACTGAATAAATCCACCTCATTGAGAATCTTCCTCTCTTGCATTGTCCCTTCACCCTTTCAAACTTGATGACACTCTACAAGGACTAGTCCCGCCTTGTAATATGTTCAAAATATGTCAGATAGAGCTTCAGAATCCTTGCCTTCAAGGAGCAGCATGGTTTCACACTCTTCATGCCAAGTGTTTGTTCTCCTAGCAATCCATGATATATTCCGTACTCTTCTCCAACTTCACAGATCAAAGACTTGAATTGTCCTTATATCATCCCGATTCATTGTCTACCTTTCTGACACATAGTAAGTAATTGTGAAGACTATGGCCAGGATCAGGCACACCTTAGTCTCCAGAATGACATGGTTGCTCTTTAGTACTTTGAAAAGGTTTCTGACAGCTGACTTTACCAGTGCAATTCAACTTTTGATTTCCTGAATGTTGGTTGTATTTGTGGGGCCAAAGAAACTGAAGCTGTTAATAATCTCAATCTCTTCAGAAGCTATCGTGATCCTCCCAGTTGGCCCACTGATGAGAACTTTTGTCTTCTTGATGTTGAGCTTCAATTCATATTGAAAGCTGCAGTCCTTGACCTTCTGCATCAAATGCCTCAAGGCCTCCTCAGCAAGGTTGTTCCATCTGCAGAATGCAGTTTGTTGATGAGCGTTCCTCCAGTCCTGATGCCACATTTCTCCTTATAGAGTCCAGCCTCTCAGATTAGCTGTTCTGCAAATAGATTGAAAAGGTTTGGATATAGGACACATCTCTGGTGTACACCCTTACCGATTTTGAACCATACAGTTTTTTGAATCATGACTAGGAATCGATGGCATACCACTTGATATATTTCAACAAACAGATGCTGTCCTGGACATGCTCACCATGTTGTGCCAAGAAATCTGGAAGACAATCCCCTGGCTCACTGACTGAAAGGGATCCATATTTGTTCCATTCCAAAAAAAGGTGACCTAGCAGAATGTAGACATTATTGCACAATATAATTAATATCACAAGCAAGAATGATTCTGCTGAAATTTTCCAAAACAACTGGAATAGCACATCGACAGAGAACTGCCAGATGAGCACGACGGTTGTAGAAGAGGCCGTGGTACTAGCAATACTATAGCTAATGTTAGGTGAATCTTTGCTGAAATCAGATAGCACCAGAGGAATGTCTGTGTTTCATTGATTATGCAAAGGCATTTGACTCTCTGGACCACAACAAACTGTGACTAACTCTGAGAGGAAAGGAAACCCCAAAAAGACTTGATTGTGCTTACACAAAACCTATACTTGGTCCAGGAAGTAGTTGTCAGAACAGAACAAAGAATCTCCAGATAGAGTTAATGGAACTGGTCTTTCTCCTTTGGAGTTGTTGATGAGTTCAAAGGACCATCCATTCAGTTAGTAGCCAAGCTATTAACACCTGACCTGCCACAACTCTTCATTAATAGTCTGTTGTTTTTGTTGTTAGGTGCCATTGTGTTGAGTATGACTTATAGCAACCCTATGAACAGCAGATCAGATCGGAACCTCCTCCTCCCTGTGTTATCCTCACACTTTTTGGTACATTACAACTCTTTGTAGCAGTCATCATGTCAGTCCACCTGGTCGAGGATCTTCCTCTCATTCTCCAGCCCTCCATCCTTCCAAGCATTGTGTCCTTCTCTAAGGAACTGCACCTCTAAGCAAAAGGCCTTAAGTTTGTGGGGCAAAGGCTCATCATTCTTGCTTCCAAAGAGCATTCTGGCTGCATCCTTTCCAAGACATATTTCTTTGTGCTTTTGGCTGTCAGTGGGATGTTCTTATCCATTACCACAGCTCAGAGTAACTATTTTACTGTCATCTCTATTCATTATCCAGCTCTCAGATGCAAAGCAAGTGTTTGGAAAGAGCATGACCTGAATCAGATGCACCTTAGTCCTCAAACTTACATTATTACACCTCAAAAATTTGGACATATTCCTAACTGCAGATTTTCCCAGGGCAAAGTTTTTTCTTTCTCAGCTGCTAGTACCAAGGGCGTTAATTGTGGATCCAAGTAAGATGAAGTTGTTGAGAGGTTCAATCTTTTCTCCATCATCATGATGGTGTCAATTGGTCCAGTGGTAAAAGTCTTTATTTTCTTGACATTTAGATGCAATCCATACTGAAGGCTGCATTTCTTGATTTTCTGCACCAAGTGTTTTAATTCCTCCTCACTTTCAGCAAGCAAGATTTTGTCATTTACATAAAACAGGTTATTGATGAGTATACATTTAATGGTGATACCACATTCCTCTTCATAGAGTCCAGCTTCTCAAATAAGTTGCTCAGCATATAGATTGAATACGTATAGAGAGATAATATAATGCGAACACAGTCTTTACTTAACTTTAAACCATTCAGTGTTCCCCTGCCCCATTTGCACAATAGCCTTCTTGTCCAGTTATATGTTTTGCACGAGCAAAAGTAAGTGCACTGGGATCATAATAGTATGATAATAATAATCATCTTTAAATATTTCCTTCAATATCTTTCAAAATAAAATTCCAATTTCTTTGAATAGCATTTGTGAATTTCATTGACTCATCCTGCTTAAATGATGATAGAGTTCTTTCATTCTTCATTTTCTGCTACATCCCATAGTTCCCCTTCCATATTACCTACTTATAATGGCCTCATTTTTCTAGTTATTATTTACTAAAGAATAATACAAACTGTGCCAGATGTTATAGGATACTTGTCTATACTCATGATTTTAATTAAATTTCTCACTTTTAAAATCTTGTAAAATGTTTTGTTAATTTATTGCATTTCATAAATATGAACTAATTTATAACATTAAACTCTTTTATACCTTAAACTTTGACCATAATATGGTTTAAACAAGCATTTGATGATTAAATAAATAATAACATTTGTTACAATTTATTCTTTAAATTGGGTTGTTTATCTTCTATTACAATTATATGCTTCTTGAGAGTAAGGATAGGTGGTTTATTGATATATCAGTATTCTCAGTTTTTACCAAACCCAGTGACATATTTGTATATTCAGTCAATTATTTTCAGTGAATGATTTTATCTACATGACTATCCTTTCTTCTAACAGTTTAGGGAGTCTTCCCTGACAGTTTTGTACATTTTCCAGATGTTCACATTGCTAATTGTTCATATAGTCAGAAGGCAACTAACAAGTATTGGTTGACAATGCTCCAGAGGGTTGTATTAAAATCATTATGTGAATTATGCTTGACAACTCTGGATACCTAAAGTATTCATGGTTAGACATTTTGTGAATGGTACAATGAATTTTAATGCATTTATGATTTAACTTGTCAAAAAGCCAAGTCATTGATCATCTTTATAATCCCCACAATGAATAAGTCTAACTCATGCATAGAGGCAGCTACAGTTGCTGTCACATAACATGATCAATCATTTAGAAATTAATTTCAGTTAAAAGATCACTTGTGCCATTTGGATATCTGTTTTGCATCATCACTTTTGTGGCTTCTCTTATATTTTGTGAGACATGTTAGCATCTTGCCTACAAATTCAACTGAGTAAAACATGGCATTTCAGACAACTCATCTTAGGGAAAAATCATTAAACTATTCACCAGTTGAATGCAATTTAGTGCTATACACATTTACTAGGCAACACATTTACTCATCTTAATGCACTCTGCTCTGACTTCTGGCAGAATCCTGCTGACTTTAACAGTCAATAACAATTTACAGATAAAAATCAGTTCATAATGCTTGACTGGATTGTAAGTTTTGGCTTTTAAACATTTTTTCAAAGCGTAAAAACAGTCTCTCAAATTCATTGTTGCCAGGTCAGAACTGACACTTAGCTGACCCTCCAGTGGATTGATTTTAGGAGACTATCATTAGTGTATTACAATGGGAAAGTCTGCTGTTAGGGACCACTCCAGGGTAATGAAGAGCAATGATGTCACTCTGGAGACTAAGGTGCATCTGATACAGGCTATAGTCTTTGCAATCACATGTTATGCGTGAGAGAGTTGGACAATGACTAGGGAGGATAGAAGGAGAATTGATGCCTTTGAGCTGTGGTGCTGGAGAAGAGTATTGAATGTACCATGGACTGCCAAGAAAACAAACAGATTCATCCTGGAGAGGGTTAAACCAGGCTGCTCCTTGGAGGCAAGGATTCTGGGGCTTCGTCTGACATACTTTGGACATGTTGCAAGGAGAGAAGGGACATCATGCTGGGTAGAGTAGAGGGACAGCACAGGAGGGGAAGACCGTCTATAAGGTGGATTGATTCAGTGCCTGGGGTAATCGGGATGGGTGTGTCAGAGGCAATGAGATTGGCACAGGATAGACCCTATGTTGTACATAAGGTCGCTATGAGTCGCAAGTGCCTCTATAGCACATAACAACAACTACATCATTAGCATGAAAAGATAATGTTCAGTTTTCTCCCAAGGAGAGGCTGGTGCATTAAACATCAGAGAAGCACTACATTTGAGGTAGCACAACTCCATAAGAACTTCATCATCAGAGCTTCATTTATGATTTTTAAAATGTAAACTAAGTGTGTTTTATAAAGCACATTGTTTTTTATCATGTATTACATTTTACTAGCAATTTCATCTCTATGTTTTTAAACATCATGACTGTACTTAATTTTTCTGTTTATACTTTTAACTGAAAAAGTCTGCTTAGGGACATTTTGAAGGAGAAGCAACTATAAATTCTGACTGAGTTAACTGTATTTTACCACCCAAATCTCCCTCTGAGCTTAACTATATGAAACATATAAAAAAATAACATAAACAGTAAAAATTTATTTAAAAGAATCACAGATTGTCTAAGAGAGTCAAAGCTTAATCTTTAGTAAGATGTGCTTTACAAAGGAAATTTGAAAAGAAGGGAAGTGTTTATCAAAGAATGAGTAAAAACCCAAACTTTCTGTAGATTTTCACTAAAATCACAATTAAATGCAAATATAAAATTGGAAATTCTGAAAGAATAGAAATACCTTGAGAGAAGTTTGACAAGTTGTTAATTATTTTCTTATTTGGTGATGTGGAGTTCACAAATCAAATGAAAGACAGTGGTTCATGGATGTTTTTTTCAGACTTCCAAGACTAGGAGAAGAAAAACAGAGATCAATTCCATTAATGCAATTAGGACTTAATGGAGTCAAAATCCTGGCGAAATGGAACCCACACCCCACACACATTCTATTTTCATTTTCTTTCAGAGAACATGTAGATATATAATATGAATGAAAGGTTTGGTTTCTTGTTTTGTTTTAATTTTTATTGAGATTTTAATGAAAGATTATAGAGAAGTCGGATTTGCATTCATTTATTGTTACACATTTTCCTTCCTGCCCACTCCCCCACCCAGTTTGCTTTTCTCTTTGAGAAGAAAAAAAATGCTTTCATTGTTATATAATCCTCCCCCGCCCCATCCACTTTACTATGCAGCTCTTAGCCTGGACTCTTGCCATGCAAATAATACCTAATCATATATCCCTTTTAAACAGTTTTCTCCCTTATCTGTTTCAATGCAGTATACATTATTTACCCCCTCTTTTCTTAATTTCCCCCAAACCTGATGTCAGTCCTGTTTTATAACAGTGGCATTATGCAATATTTGTCCTTTTGTGATTGAAATATTTCACTCAACATAAATCCTCCATGGTCACCCATTTTGTATAATATTTCCTTAGTTCCTTGTTTTTCAATGAATATACCACAGTTTGTCTATCCATTCACTCATTGGTGGGCACTTGGGTTGTTTCCAACTCTTTGTTATTGTGAACAAAGAGGCAATAAGCATAGTTATGCATATATCTGCTTGGGTGGCAGTTCTGGTTTATATTCCTAGTAGGAGAATTGCTGGGTATTTCTGTTTCCAATTTTTGAGAAAGCACCATACAGTCTTCCATAGTGTTTGTACCATTTTACACTGCCACCAAAAGTGAAAAAGGGTTCCAGTTTCTCCGCAACCAAGCCAACATATGTTGTTTGCTGTTCCTTTCACTTTTGCTATTCTTACTGAGGTGAGATGATATCTCATACTTGTTTTGATTTATATCTCTCTTAGAGCTAGGGATTTTGAATATTTCTTCATGTGTGGTTTTTTGTTTGTTTTCCATCTGAATGTCTTCTTTGGTGAAGTGTCTGTTCATATCCTGAGTTCATTTTGCAATTAGGTTGTTTACCTTTATCTTGTTGTGGTGTTCAATTATTTTATAAATTCTAGATATAAGTCCCTTATCAGGCATGTCATTGCTAAATCATTTTTCCCAGTCTATGGTTTTC